>NW_027618225.1:0-80910 GCF_964187855.1 Myxine glutinosa
GTGCGAAAAGTGGTTTTTCAACACTAACACAAGTGTGAAAAGTGTTTTTTCCACACTAATACAAGTGCAAAAGTGGTTTCCTGCACCAACACAAGTGCGAAAAGTGGTTTTTCAACACTAACACAAGTGCGAAAAGTGGTTTTTCAACACTAACACAAGTGCGAAAAGTGGTTTTTCAACACTAACAAAAGTGCGAAAAGTGTTTTTTCCACACTAATACAAGTGCAAAAGTGGTTTCCTGCACCAACACAAGTGCGAAAAGTGGTTTTTCAACACTAACACAAGTGCGAAAAGTGGTATTTCAACACTAACACAAGTGCGAAAAGTGGTTTTCCACACTAATACAAGTGCAAAAGTGGTTTCCTGCACCAACACAAGTGCGAAAAGTTGTTTTTCAACACTAACACAAGTGCGAAAAGTGGTTTTTCAACACTAACACAAGTGTGAAAAGTGTTTTTTCCACACTAATACAAGTGCAAAAGTGGTTTCCTGCACCAACACAAGTGCGAAAAGTGGTTTTTCAACACTAACACAAGTGTGAAAAGTGGTTTTTCAACACTAACACAAGTGCGAAAAGTGATTTTTCAACACTAACACAAGTGCGAAAAGTGGTTTTTCCACACTAATACAAGTGCAAAAGTGGTTTCCTGCACCAACACAAGTGCGAAAAGTGGTTTTTCAACACTAACACAAGTGCGAAAAGTGGTTTTTCAACACTAACACAAGTGCGAAAAGTGGTTTTTCAACACTAACACAAGTGTGAAAAGTGTTTTTTCCACACTAATACAAGTGCAAAAGTGGTTTCCTGCACCAACACAAGTGCAAAAAGTGGTTTTTCAACACTAACACAAGTGCGAAAAGTGGTTTTTCAACACTAACACAAGTGCGAAAGGTGGTTTTTCAACACTAACACAAGTGTGAAAAGTGGTTTTTCAACACTAACACAAGTGCGAAAAGTGATTTTTTAACACTAACACAAGTGCGAAAAGTGATTTTTCAACACTAACAGAAGTGCGAAAAGTGGTTTTTCCACACTAATACAAGTGCAAAAGTGGTTTTCCACACCAATACAAGTGCAAAAGTGGTTTGCTGCACCAACACAAGTGCGAAAAGTGGTTTTCAACACTAACACAAGTGCGAAAATGGTTTTTCCACACTAATACAAGTGCAAAAGTGGTTTCCTGCACCAACACAAGTGCGAAAAGTGGTTTTTCAACACTAACACAAGTGCGAAAAGTGGTTTTTCAACACTAACACAAGTGCGAAAAGTGGTTTTTCAACACTAACAAAAGTGCAAAAAGTGTTTTTTCCACACTAATACAAGTGCAAAAGTGGTTTCCTGCACCAACACAAGTGCGAAAAGTGGTTTTTCAACACTAACACAAGTGCGAAAAGTGGTTTTTCAACACTAACACAAGTGCGAAAAGTGGTTTTTCAACACTAATACAAGTGCGAAAAGTGGTTTTCCACACTAATACAAGTGCAAAAGTGGTTTCCTGCACCAACACAAGTGCGAAAAGTGGTTTTTCAACACTAACACAAGTGCGAAAAGTGGTTTTTCAACACTAACACAAGTGCGAAAAGTGGTTTTTCAACACTAACACAAGTGCGAAAAGTGGTTTTTCAACACTAACACAAGTGCGAAAAGTGGTTTTTCAACACTAACACAAGTGCGAAAAGTGTTTTTTCCGCACAAATACAAGTGCAAATGTGGTTTCCTGCACCAACACAAGTGCGAAAAGTGGTTTTTCAACACTAACACAAGTGCGAAAAGTGGTTTTTCAACACTAACACAAGTGCTAAAAGTGGTTTTTCAACACTAACACAAGTGCAAAAAGTGGTTCTTCCACACTAATACAAGTGCAAAAGTGGTTTCCTGCACCAACACAAGTGCGAAAAGTGGTTTTTCAACACTAACACAAGTGCGAAAAGTGGTTTTTCAACACTAACACAAGTGCGAAAAGTGGTTTTTCAACATTAACACAAGTGCGAAAAGTGTTTTTTCCACACTAATACAAGTGCAAAAGTGGTTTCCTGCACCAACACAAGTGCGAAAAGTGGTTTTTCAACACTAACACAAGTGCGAAAAGTGGTTTTTCAACACTAACACAAGTGAGAAAAGTGGTTTTTCCACACTAATACAAGTGCAAAAGTGGTTTCCTGCACCAACACAAGTGCGAAAGGTGGTTTTTCAAAACTAACACAAGTGCAAAAAGTGGTTTTTCAACACTAACACAAGTGCGAAAAGTGGTTTTTCAACACTAACACAAGTGCGAAAAGTGTTTTTTCCACACTAATACAAGTGCAAAAGTGGTTTCCTGCACAAACACAAGTGCGAAAAGTGGTTTTTCAACACTAACACAAGTGCGAAAAGTGGTTTTTCAACACTAACACAAGTGCGAAAAGTGTTTTTTCCACACTAATACAAGTGCAAAAGTGGTTTCCTGCACCAACACGAGTGCGAAAAGTGGTTTTTCAACACTAACACAAGTGCGGAAAGTGGTTTTTCAACACTAACACAAGTGCGAAAAGTGGTTTTTCAACACTAACACAAGTGCGAAAAGTGGTTTTTCAACACTAAAACAAGTGCGAAAAGTGTTTTTTCCACACTAATACAAGTGCAAAAGTGGTTTCCTGCACCAACACAAGTGCGAAAAGTGGTTTTTCAACACTAACACAAGTGCGAAAAGTGGTTTTTCAACACTAACACAAGTGCGAAAAGTGGTTTTTCAACACTAACACAAGTGCGAAAAGTGGTTTTTCCACACTAATACAAGTGCAAAAGTGGTTTCCTGCACCAACACAAGTGCGAAAAGTGGTTTTTCAACACTAACACAAGTGCGAAAAGTGGTTTTTCAAGACTAACACAAGTGCGAAAAGTGGTTTTTCAACACTATCACAAGTGCAAAAAGTGTTTTTTCCACACTAATACAAGTGCAAAAGTGGTTTCCTGCACCAACACAAGTGCGAAAAGTGGTTTTTCAACACTAACACAAATGCGAAAAGTGGTTTTTCAACACTATCACAAGTGCAAAAAGTGTTTTTTCCACACTAATACCGGTGCAAAAGTGGTTTCTTGCACCAACACAAGTGCGAAAAGTGGTTTTTCAACACTAACACAAGTGCGAAAAGTGGTTTTTCAACACTAACACAAGTGCGAAAAGTTGTTTTTCAACACTAACAAAAGTGCGAAAAGTGTTTTTTCCACACTAATACAAGTGCAAAAGTGGTTTCCTGCACCAACACAAGTGCGAAAAGTGGTTTTTCAACACTAACACAAGTGCAAAAAGTGGTTTTTCAACACTAACACAAGTGCGAAAAGTGGTTTTCCACACTAATACAAGTGCAAAAGTGGTTTCCTGCACCAACACAAGTGCGAAAAGTGGTTTTTCAACACTAACACAAGTGTGAAAAGTGGTTTTTCAACACTAACACAAGTGCGAAAAGTGGTTTTTCAACACTAACACAAGTGCGAAAAGTGGTTTTTCAACACTATCACAAGTGCAAAAAGTGTTTTTTCCACACTAATACAAGTGCAAAAGTGGTTTCCGGCACCAACACAAGTGCGAAAAGTGGTTTTTCAACACTAACACAAGTGCAAAAAGTGGTTTTTCAACACTATCACAAGTGCAAAAAGTGTTTTTTCCACACTAATACAAGTGCAAAAGTGGTTTCCTGCACCAACACAAGTGTGAAAAGTGGTTTTTCAACACTAACACAAGTGCGAAAAGTGGTTTTTCAACACTAACACAAGTGCGAAAAGTGGTTTTTCAACACTAACACAAGTGCGAAAAGTGGTTTTTCCACACTAATACAAGTGCAAAAGTGGTTTCCTGCACCAACACAAGTGCGAAAAGTGGTTTTTCAACACTAACACAAGTGCGAAAAGTGGTTTTTCAAGACTAACACAAGTGCGAAAAGTGGTTTTTCAACACTATCACAAGTGCAAAAAGTGTTTTTTCCACACTAATACAAGTACAAAAGTGGTTTCCTGCACCAACACAAGTGCGAAAAGTGGTTTTTCAACACTAACACAAGTGCGAAAAGTGGTTTTTCAACACTATCACAAGTGCAAAAAGTGTTTTTTCCACACTAATACAAGTGCAAAAGTGGTTTCCTGCACCAACACATGTGCGAAAAGTGGTTTTTCAACACTAACACAAGTGCGAAAAGTGGTTTTTCAACACTAACAAAAGTGCGAAAAGTGTTTTTGCCACACTAATACAAGTGCAAAAGTGGTTTCCTGCACCAACACAAGTGCGAAAAGTGGTTTTTCAACACTAACACAAGTGCGAAAAGTGGTTTTTCAACACTAACACAAGTGCGAAAAGTGGTTTTCCACACTAATACAAGTGCAAAAGTGGTTTCCTGCACCAACACAAGTGCAAAAAGTGGTTTTTCAACACTAACACAAGTGCGAAAAGTGGTTTTTCAACACTAACACAAGTGTGAAAAGTGTTTTTTCCACACTAATACAAGTGCAAAAGTGGTTTCATGCACCAACACTAGTGCGAAAGGTGGTTTTTCAACACTAACACAAGTGTGAAAAGTGGTTTTTCAACACTAACACAAGTGCGAAAAGTGATTTTTCAACACTAACACAAGTGCGAAAAGTGATTTTTCAACACTAACACAAGTGCGAAAAGTGGTTTTTCCACACTAATACAAGTGCAAAAGTGGTTTCCTGCACCAACACAAGTGCGAAAAGTGGTTTTTCAACACTAACACAAGTGCGAAAAGTGGTTTTTCAACACTAACACAAGTGTGAAAAGTGTTTTTTCCACACTAATACAAGTGCAAAAGTGGTTTCCTGCACCAACACAAGTGCAAAAAGTGGTTTTTCAACACTAACACAAGTGCGAAAAGTGGTTTTTCAACACCAACACAAGTGCGAAAAGTGGTTTTTCCACACTAATACAAGTGCAAAAGTGGTTTCCTGCACCAACACAAGTGCGAAAAGTGGTTTTTCAACACTAACACAAGTGCGAAAAGTAGTTTTTCAACACTAACACAAGTGTGAAAAGTGGTTTTTCAACACTAACACAAGTGCGAAAAGTGTTTTTTCCACACTAATACAAGTGCAAAAGTGGTTTCCTGCACCAACACAAGTGCGAAAAGTGGTTTTTCAACACTAACACAAGTGCGAAAAGTTGTTTTTCAACACTAACACAAGTGCGAAAAGTGGTTTTTCCACACTAATACAAGTGCAAAAGTGGTTTCCTGCACCAACACAAGTGCGAAAAGTGGTTTTTCAACACTAACACAAGTGCGAAAAGTGGTTTTTCAACACTAACACAAGTGCGAAAAGTGGTTTTCCACACTAATACAAGTGCAAAAGTGGTTTCCTGCACCAACACAAGTGCGAAAAGTGGTTTTTCAACACTAACACAAGTGCGAAAAGTGGTTTTTCAACACTAACACAAGTGTGAAAAGTGTTTTTTCCACACTAATACAAGTGCAAAAGTGGTTTCCTGCACCAACACAAGTGCAAAAAGTGGTTTTTCAACACTAACACAAGTGCGAAAAGTTGTTTTTCAACACTAACAAAAGTGCGAAAAGTGTTTTTTCCACACTAATACAAGTGCAAAAGTGGTTTCCTGCACCAACACAAGTGCGAAAAGTGGTTTTTCAACACTAACACAAGTGCAAAAAGTGGTTTTTCAACACTAACGCAAGTGCGAAAAGTGGTTTTCCACACTAATACAAGTGCAAAAGTGGTTTCCTGCACCAACACAAGTGCGAAAAGTGGTTTTTCAACACTAACACAAGTGTGAAAAGTGGTTTTTCAACACTAACACAAGTGCGAAAAGTGGTTTTTCAACACTAACACAAGTGCGAAAAGTGGTTTTTCAACACTAACACAAGTGTGAAAAGTGTTTTTTCCACACTAATACAAGTGCAAAAGTGGTTTTCTGCACCAACACAAGTGCGAAAAGTGGTTTTTCAACACTAACACAAGTGCGAAAAGTGGTTTTTCAACACTAACACAAGTGTGAAAAGTGTTTTTTCCACACTAATACAAGTGCAAAAGTGGTTTCCTGCACCAACACAAGTGCAAAAAGTGGTTTTTCAACACTAACACAAGTGCGAAAAGTGGTTTTTCAACACTAACACAAGTGCGAAAAGTGGTTTTTCAACACTATCACAAGTGCAAAAAGTGTTTTTTCCACACTAATACAAGTACAAAAGTGGTTTCCTGCACCAACACAAGTGCGAAAAGTGGTTTTCAACACTAACACAAGTGCGAAAAGTGTTTTTTCCACACTAATACAAGTGCAAAAGTGGTTTCCTGCACCAACACAAGTGCGAAAAGTGGTTTTTCAACACTAACACAAATGCGAAAAGTTGTTTTTCAACACTAACACAAGTGCGAAAAGTGGTTTTTCCACACTAATACAAGTGCAAAAGTGGTTTCCTGCACCAACACAAGTGCGAAAAGTTGTTTTTCAACACTAAGACAAGTGCGAAAAGTGGTTTTTCAACACTAACACAAGTGCGAAAAGTGGTTTTTCAACACTAACACAAGTGCGAAAAGTGGTTTTTCCACACTAATACAAGTGCAAAAGTGGTTTTTCCACACTAATACAAGTGCACAAGTGGTTTCCTGCACCAACACAAGTGCGAAAAGTGGTTTTTCAACACTAACACAAGTGCGAAAAGTGGTTTTTCAACACTATCACAAGTGCAAAAAGTGTTTTTTCCACACTAATACAAGTGCAAAAGTGGTTTGCTGCACCAACACAAGTGCGAAAAGTGGTATTTCAACACTAACACAAGTGCGAAAAGTGGTTTTTCAACACTAACACAAGTGCGAAAAGTGGTTTTTCAACACTATCACAAGTGCAAAAAGTGTTTTTTCCACACTAATACAAGTGCAAAAGTGGTTTCCTGCACCAACACAAGTGCAAAAAGTGGTTTTTCAACACTAACACAAGTGCGAAAAGTGGTTTTTCAACACTAACACAAGTGCGAAAAGTGGTTTTTCCACACTAATACAAGTGCGAAAAGTGGTTTTTCAAGACTAACACAAGTGCGAAAAGTGTTTTTTCCACACTAATACAAGTGCAAAAGTGGTTTCCTGCACCAACACAAGTGCGAAAAGTGGTTTTTCAACACTAACACAAGTGCGAAAAGTTGTTTTTCAACACTAACGCAAGTGCGAAAAGTGGTTTTTCCACACTAATACAAGTGCAAAAGTGGTTTCCTGCACCAACACAAGTGCGAAAAGTGGTTTTTCAACATTAACACAAGTGCGAAAAGTGTTTTTTCCACACTAATACAAGTGCAAAAGTGGTTTCCTGCACCAACACAAGTGTGAAAAGTGGTTTTTCAACACTAACACAAGTGCGAAAAGTTGTTTTTCAACACTAACACAAGTGCGAAAAGTGGTTTTTCAACACTAACACAAGTGTGAAAAGTGTTTTTTCCACACTAATACAAGTGCAAAAGTGGTTTCCTGCACCAACACAAGTGCGAAAAGTGGTTTTTCAACACTAACACAAGTGCGAAAAGTGGTTTTTCAACACTAACACAAGTGCGAAAAGTGGTTTTTCAACACTAACAAAAGTGCGAAAAGTGTTTTTTCCACACTAATACAAGTGCAAAAGTGGTTTCCTGCACCAACACAAGTGCGAAAAGTGGTTTTTCAACACTAACACAAGTGCGAAAAGTGGTATTTCAACACTAACACAAGTGCGAAAAGTGGTTTTCCACACTAATACAAGTGCAAAAGTGGTTTCCTGCACCAACACAAGTGCGAAAAGTTGTTTTTCAACACTAACACAAGTGCGAAAAGTGGTTTTTCAACACTAACACAAGTGTGAAAAGTGTTTTTTCCACACTAATACAAGTGCAAAAGTGGTTTCCTGCACCAACACAAGTGCGAAAAGTGGTTTTTCAACACTAACACAAGTGTGAAAAGTGGTTTTTCAACACTAACACAAGTGCGAAAAGTGATTTTTCAACACTAACACAAGTGCGAAAAGTGGTTTTTCCACACTAATACAAGTGCAAAAGTGGTTTCCTGCACCAACACAAGTGCGAAAAGTGGTTTTTCAACACTAACACAAGTGCGAAAAGTGGTTTTTCAACACTAACACAAGTGCGAAAAGTGGTTTTTCAACACTAACACAAGTGTGAAAAGTGTTTTTTCCACACTAATACAAGTGCAAAAGTGGTTTCCTGCACCAACACAAGTGCAAAAAGTGGTTTTTCAACACTAACACAAGTGCGAAAAGTGGTTTTTCAACACTAACACAAGTGCGAAAGGTGGTTTTTCAACACTAACACAAGTGTGAAAAGTGGTTTTTCAACACTAACACAAGTGCGAAAAGTGATTTTTTAACACTAACACAAGTGCGAAAAGTGATTTTTCAACACTAACAGAAGTGCGAAAAGTGGTTTTTCCACACTAATACAAGTGCAAAAGTGGTTTTCCACACCAATACAAGTGCAAAAGTGGTTTGCTGCACCAACACAAGTGCGAAAAGTGGTTTTCAACACTAACACAAGTGCGAAAATGGTTTTTCCACACTAATACAAGTGCAAAAGTGGTTTCCTGCACCAACACAAGTGCGAAAAGTGGTTTTTCAACACTAACACAAGTGCGAAAAGTGGTTTTTCAACACTAACACAAGTGCGAAAAGTGGTTTTTCAACACTAACAAAAGTGCAAAAAGTGTTTTTTCCACACTAATACAAGTGCAAAAGTGGTTTCCTGCACCAACACAAGTGCGAAAAGTGGTTTTTCAACACTAACACAAGTGCGAAAAGTGGTTTTTCAACACTAACACAAGTGCGAAAAGTGGTTTTTCAACACTAATACAAGTGCGAAAAGTGGTTTTCCACACTAATACAAGTGCAAAAGTGGTTTCCTGCACCAACACAAGTGCGAAAAGTGGTTTTTCAACACTAACACAAGTGCGAAAAGTGGTTTTTCAACACTAACACAAGTGCGAAAAGTGGTTTTTCAACACTAACACAAGTGCGAAAAGTGGTTTTTCAACACTAACACAAGTGCGAAAAGTGGTTTTTCAACACTAACACAAGTGCGAAAAGTGTTTTTTCCGCACAAATACAAGTGCAAATGTGGTTTCCTGCACCAACACAAGTGCGAAAAGTGGTTTTTCAACACTAACACAAGTGCGAAAAGTGGTTTTTCAACACTAACACAAGTGCTAAAAGTGGTTTTTCAACACTAACACAAGTGCAAAAAGTGGTTCTTCCACACTAATACAAGTGCAAAAGTGGTTTCCTGCACCAACACAAGTGCGAAAAGTGGTTTTTCAACACTAACACAAGTGCGAAAAGTGGTTTTTCAACACTAACACAAGTGCGAAAAGTGGTTTTTCAACATTAACACAAGTGCGAAAAGTGTTTTTTCCACACTAATACAAGTGCAAAAGTGGTTTCCTGCACCAACACAAGTGCGAAAAGTGGTTTTTCAACACTAACACAAGTGCGAAAAGTGGTTTTTCAACACTAACACAAGTGAGAAAAGTGGTTTTTCCACACTAATACAAGTGCAAAAGTGGTTTCCTGCACCAACACAAGTGCGAAAGGTGGTTTTTCAAAACTAACACAAGTGCAAAAAGTGGTTTTTCAACACTAACACAAGTGCGAAAAGTGGTTTTTCAACACTAACACAAGTGCGAAAAGTGTTTTTTCCACACTAATACAAGTGCAAAAGTGGTTTCCTGCACAAACACAAGTGCGAAAAGTGGTTTTTCAACACTAACACAAGTGCGAAAAGTGGTTTTTCAACACTAACACAAGTGCGAAAAGTGTTTTTTCCACACTAATACAAGTGCAAAAGTGGTTTCCTGCACCAACACGAGTGCGAAAAGTGGTTTTTCAACACTAACACAAGTGCGGAAAGTGGTTTTTCAACACTAACACAAGTGCGAAAAGTGGTTTTTCAACACTAACACAAGTGCGAAAAGTGGTTTTTCAACACTAAAACAAGTGCGAAAAGTGTTTTTTCCACACTAATACAAGTGCAAAAGTGGTTTCCTGCACCAACACAAGTGCGAAAAGTGGTTTTTCAACACTAACACAAGTGCGAAAAGTGGTTTTTCAACACTAACACAAGTGCGAAAAGTGGTTTTTCAACACTAACACAAGTGCGAAAAGTGGTTTTTCCACACTAATACAAGTGCAAAAGTGGTTTCCTGCACCAACACAAGTGCGAAAAGTGGTTTTTCAACACTAACACAAGTGCGAAAAGTGGTTTTTCAAGACTAACACAAGTGCGAAAAGTGGTTTTTCAACACTATCACAAGTGCAAAAAGTGTTTTTTCCACACTAATACAAGTGCAAAAGTGGTTTCCTGCACCAACACAAGTGCGAAAAGTGGTTTTTCAACACTAACACAAATGCGAAAAGTGGTTTTTCAACACTATCACAAGTGCAAAAAGTGTTTTTTCCACACTAATACCGGTGCAAAAGTGGTTTCTTGCACCAACACAAGTGCGAAAAGTGGTTTTTCAACACTAACACAAGTGCGAAAAGTGGTTTTTCAACACTAACACAAGTGCGAAAAGTTGTTTTTCAACACTAACAAAAGTGCGAAAAGTGTTTTTTCCACACTAATACAAGTGCAAAAGTGGTTTCCTGCACCAACACAAGTGCGAAAAGTGGTTTTTCAACACTAACACAAGTGCAAAAAGTGGTTTTTCAACACTAACACAAGTGCGAAAAGTGGTTTTCCACACTAATACAAGTGCAAAAGTGGTTTCCTGCACCAACACAAGTGCGAAAAGTGGTTTTTCAACACTAACACAAGTGTGAAAAGTGGTTTTTCAACACTAACACAAGTGCGAAAAGTGGTTTTTCAACACTAACACAAGTGCGAAAAGTGGTTTTTCAACACTATCACAAGTGCAAAAAGTGTTTTTTCCACACTAATACAAGTGCAAAAGTGGTTTCCGGCACCAACACAAGTGCGAAAAGTGGTTTTTCAACACTAACACAAGTGCAAAAAGTGGTTTTTCAACACTATCACAAGTGCAAAAAGTGTTTTTTCCACACTAATACAAGTGCAAAAGTGGTTTCCTGCACCAACACAAGTGTGAAAAGTGGTTTTTCAACACTAACACAAGTGCGAAAAGTGGTTTTTCAACACTAACACAAGTGCGAAAAGTGGTTTTTCAACACTAACACAAGTGCGAAAAGTGGTTTTTCCACACTAATACAAGTGCAAAAGTGGTTTCCTGCACCAACACAAGTGCGAAAAGTGGTTTTTCAACACTAACACAAGTGCGAAAAGTGGTTTTTCAAGACTAACACAAGTGCGAAAAGTGGTTTTTCAACACTATCACAAGTGCAAAAAGTGTTTTTTCCACACTAATACAAGTACAAAAGTGGTTTCCTGCACCAACACAAGTGCGAAAAGTGGTTTTTCAACACTAACACAAGTGCGAAAAGTGGTTTTTCAACACTATCACAAGTGCAAAAAGTGTTTTTTCCACACTAATACAAGTGCAAAAGTGGTTTCCTGCACCAACACATGTGCGAAAAGTGGTTTTTCAACACTAACACAAGTGCGAAAAGTGGTTTTTCAACACTAACAAAAGTGCGAAAAGTGTTTTTGCCACACTAATACAAGTGCAAAAGTGGTTTCCTGCACCAACACAAGTGCGAAAAGTGGTTTTTCAACACTAACACAAGTGCGAAAAGTGGTTTTTCAACACTAACACAAGTGCGAAAAGTGGTTTTCCACACTAATACAAGTGCAAAAGTGGTTTCCTGCACCAACACAAGTGCAAAAAGTGGTTTTTCAACACTAACACAAGTGCGAAAAGTGGTTTTTCAACACTAACACAAGTGTGAAAAGTGTTTTTTCCACACTAATACAAGTGCAAAAGTGGTTTCATGCACCAACACTAGTGCGAAAGGTGGTTTTTCAACACTAACACAAGTGTGAAAAGTGGTTTTTCAACACTAACACAAGTGCGAAAAGTGATTTTTCAACACTAACACAAGTGCGAAAAGTGATTTTTCAACACTAACACAAGTGCGAAAAGTGGTTTTTCCACACTAATACAAGTGCAAAAGTGGTTTCCTGCACCAACACAAGTGCGAAAAGTGGTTTTTCAACACTAACACAAGTGCGAAAAGTGGTTTTTCAACACTAACACAAGTGTGAAAAGTGTTTTTTCCACACTAATACAAGTGCAAAAGTGGTTTCCTGCACCAACACAAGTGCAAAAAGTGGTTTTTCAACACTAACACAAGTGCGAAAAGTGGTTTTTCAACACCAACACAAGTGCGAAAAGTGGTTTTTCCACACTAATACAAGTGCAAAAGTGGTTTCCTGCACCAACACAAGTGCGAAAAGTGGTTTTTCAACACTAACACAAGTGCGAAAAGTAGTTTTTCAACACTAACACAAGTGTGAAAAGTGGTTTTTCAACACTAACACAAGTGCGAAAAGTGTTTTTTCCACACTAATACAAGTGCAAAAGTGGTTTCCTGCACCAACACAAGTGCGAAAAGTGGTTTTTCAACACTAACACAAGTGCGAAAAGTTGTTTTTCAACACTAACACAAGTGCGAAAAGTGGTTTTTCCACACTAATACAAGTGCAAAAGTGGTTTCCTGCACCAACACAAGTGCGAAAAGTGGTTTTTCAACACTAACACAAGTGCGAAAAGTGGTTTTTCAACACTAACACAAGTGCGAAAAGTGGTTTTCCACACTAATACAAGTGCAAAAGTGGTTTCCTGCACCAACACAAGTGCGAAAAGTGGTTTTTCAACACTAACACAAGTGCGAAAAGTGGTTTTTCAACACTAACACAAGTGTGAAAAGTGTTTTTTCCACACTAATACAAGTGCAAAAGTGGTTTCCTGCACCAACACAAGTGCAAAAAGTGGTTTTTCAACACTAACACAAGTGCGAAAAGTTGTTTTTCAACACTAACAAAAGTGCGAAAAGTGTTTTTTCCACACTAATACAAGTGCAAAAGTGGTTTCCTGCACCAACACAAGTGCGAAAAGTGGTTTTTCAACACTAACACAAGTGCAAAAAGTGGTTTTTCAACACTAACGCAAGTGCGAAAAGTGGTTTTCCACACTAATACAAGTGCAAAAGTGGTTTCCTGCACCAACACAAGTGCGAAAAGTGGTTTTTCAACACTAACACAAGTGTGAAAAGTGGTTTTTCAACACTAACACAAGTGCGAAAAGTGGTTTTTCAACACTAACACAAGTGCGAAAAGTGGTTTTTCAACACTAACACAAGTGTGAAAAGTGTTTTTTCCACACTAATACAAGTGCAAAAGTGGTTTTCTGCACCAACACAAGTGCGAAAAGTGGTTTTTCAACACTAACACAAGTGCGAAAAGTGGTTTTTCAACACTAACACAAGTGCGAAAAGTGGTTTTTCAACACTATCACAAGTGCAAAAAGTGTTTTTTCCACACTAATACAAGTACAAAAGTGGTTTCCTGCACCAACACAAGTGCGAAAAGTGGTTTTCAACACTAACACAAGTGCGAAAAGTGTTTTTTCCACACTAATACAAGTGCAAAAGTGGTTTCCTGCACCAACACAAGTGCGAAAAGTGGTTTTTCAACACTAACACAAATGCGAAAAGTTGTTTTTCAACACTAACACAAGTGCGAAAAGTGGTTTTTCCACACTAATACAAGTGCAAAAGTGGTTTCCTGCACCAACACAAGTGCGAAAAGTTGTTTTTCAACACTAAGACAAGTGCGAAAAGTGGTTTTTCAACACTAACACAAGTGCGAAAAGTGGTTTTTCAACACTAACACAAGTGCGAAAAGTGGTTTTTCCACACTAATACAAGTGCAAAAGTGGTTTTTCCACACTAATACAAGTGCACAAGTGGTTTCCTGCACCAACACAAGTGCGAAAAGTGGTTTTTCAACACTAACACAAGTGCGAAAAGTGGTTTTTCAACACTATCACAAGTGCAAAAAGTGTTTTTTCCACACTAATACAAGTGCAAAAGTGGTTTGCTGCACCAACACAAGTGCGAAAAGTGGTATTTCAACACTAACACAAGTGCGAAAAGTGGTTTTTCAACACTAACACAAGTGCGAAAAGTGGTTTTTCAACACTATCACAAGTGCAAAAAGTGTTTTTTCCACACTAATACAAGTGCAAAAGTGGTTTCCTGCACCAACACAAGTGCAAAAAGTGGTTTTTCAACACTAACACAAGTGCGAAAAGTGGTTTTTCAACACTAACACAAGTGCGAAAAGTGGTTTTTCCACACTAATACAAGTGCGAAAAGTGGTTTTTCAAGACTAACACAAGTGCGAAAAGTGTTTTTTCCACACTAATACAAGTGCAAAAGTGGTTTCCTGCACCAACACAAGTGCGAAAAGTGGTTTTTCAACACTAACACAAGTGCGAAAAGTTGTTTTTCAACACTAACGCAAGTGCGAAAAGTGGTTTTTCCACACTAATACAAGTGCAAAAGTGGTTTCCTGCACCAACACAAGTGCGAAAAGTGGTTTTTCAACATTAACACAAGTGCGAAAAGTGTTTTTTCCACACTAATACAAGTGCAAAAGTGGTTTCCTGCACCAACACAAGTGCGAAAAGTGGTTTTTCAACACTAACACAAGTGCGAAAAGTGGTTTTTCAACAATAACACAAGTGCGAAAAGTGTTTTTTCCACACTAATACAAGTGCAAAAGTGGTTTCCTGCACCAACACAAGTGCGAAAAGTGGTTTTTCAACACTAACACAAGTGCGAAAAGTGGTTTTTCAAGACTAACACAAGTGCGAAAAGTGGTTTTTCAACACTATCACAAGTGCAAAAAGTGTTTTTTCCACACTAATACAAGTGCAAAAGTGGTTTCCTGCACCAACACAAGTGCGAAAAGTGGTTTTTCAACACTAACACAAGTGCGAAAAGTGGTTTTTCAAAACTAACACAAGTGCGAAAAGTGGTTTTTCAACAGTAACAAAAGTGCGAAAAGTGTTTTTTCCACACTAATACAAGTGCAAAAGTGGTTTCCTGCACCAACACAAGTGCGAAAAGTGGTTTTTCAACACTAACACAAGTGCGAAAAGTGGTTTTTCAACACTAACACAAGTGCGAAAAGTGGTTTTCCACACTAATACAAGTGCAAAAGTGGTTTCCTGCACCAACACAAGTGCGAAAAGTGTTTTTTCAACACTAACACAAGTGCGAAAAGTGGTTTTTCAACACTAACACAAGTGTGAAAAGTGTTTTTTCCACACTAATACAAGTGCAAAAGTGGTTTCCTGCACCAACACAAGTGCGAAAAGTGGTTTTTCAACACTAACACAAGTGTGAAAAGTGGTTTTTCAACACTAACACAAGTGTGAAAAGTGGTTTTTCAACACTAACACAAGTGCGAAAAGTGTTTTTTCCACACTAATACAAGTGCAAAAGTGGTTTCCTGCACCAACACAAGTGCGAAAAGTGGTTTTTCAACACTAACACAAGTGCAAAAAGTGGTTTTTCCACACTAATACAAGTGCGAAAAGTGGTTTTTCAAGTCTAACACAAGTGCGAAAAGTGGTTTTTCAACACTAACACAAGTGTGAAAAGTGTTTTTTCCACACTAATACAAGTGCAAAAGTGGTTTCCTGCACCAACACAAGTGCGAAAAGTGGTTTTTCAACACTAACACAAGTGCGAAAAGTGGTTTTTCCACACTAATACAAGTGCGAAAAGTGGTTTTTCAAGTCTAACACAAGTGCGAAAAGTGGTTTTTCAACACTATCACAAGTGCAAAAAGTGTTTTTTCCACACTAATACAAGTGCAAAAGTGGTTTCCTGCACCAACACAAGTGCGAAAAGTGGTTTTTCAACACTAACACAAGTGCGAAAAGTGGTTTTTCAACACTATCACAAGTGCAAAAAGTGTTTTTTCCACACTAATACAAGTGCAAAAGTGGTTTCCTGCACCAACACAAGTGTGAAAAGTGGTTTTTCAACACTAACACAAGTGCGAAAAGTGGTTTTTCAACACTAACACAAGTGCGAAAAGTGGTTTTTCAACACTAACACAAGTGCGAAAAGTGGTTTTTCAACACTAACACAAGTGTGAAAAGTGGTTTTTCAACACTAACACAAGTGCGAAAAGTTGTTTTTCAACACTAACACAAGTGCGAAAAGTGGTTTTTCAACACTAACACAAGTGCGAAAAGTTGTTTTTCAACACTAACAAAAGTGCGAAAAGTGTTTTTTCCACACTAATACAAGTGCAAAAGTGGTTTCCTGCACCAACACAAGTGCGAAAAGTGGTTTTTCAACACTAACACAAGTGCAAAAAGTGGTTTTTCAACACTAACACAAGTGCGAAAAGTGGTTTTCCACACTAATACAAGTGCAAAAGTGGTTTCCTGCACCAACACAAGTGCGAAAAGTGGTTTTTCAACACTAACACAAGTGTGAAAAGTGGTTTTTCAACACTAACACAAGTGCGAAAAGTGGTTTTTCAACACTAACACAAGTGCGAAAAGTGGTTTTTCAACACTATCACAAGTGCAAAAAGTGTTTTTTCCACACTAATACAAGTGCAAAAGTGGTTTCCGGCACCAACACAAGTGCGAAAAGTGGTTTTTCAACACTAACACAAGTGCGAAAAGTGGTTTTTCAACACTATCACAAGTGCAAAAAGTGTTTTTTCCACACTAATACAAGTGCAAAAGTGGTTTCCTGCACCAACACAAGTGTGAAAAGTGGTTTTTCAACACTAACACAAGTGCGAAAAGTGGTTTTTCAACACTAACACAAGTGCGAAAAGTGGTTTTTCAACACTAACACAAGTGCGAAAAGTGGTTTTTCCACACTAATACAAGTGCAAAAGTGGTTTCCTGCACCAACACAAGTGCGAAAAGTGGTTTTTCAACACTAACACAAGTGCGAAAAGTGGTTTTTCAAGACTAACACAAGTGCGAAAAGTGGTTTTTCAACACTATCACAAGTGCAAAAAGTGTTTTTCCACACTAATACAAGTACAAAAGTGGTTTCCTGCACCAACACAAGTGCGAAAAGTGGTTTTTCAACACTAACACAAGTGCGAAAAGTGGTTTTTCAACACTATCACAAGTGCAAAAAGTGTTTTTTCCACACTAATACAAGTGCAAAAGTGGTTTCCTGCACCAACACATGTGCGAAAAGTGGTTTTTCAACACTAACACAAGTGCGAAAAGTGGTTTTTCAACACTAACAAAAGTGCGAAAAGTGTTTTTGCCACACTAATACAAGTGCAAAAGTGGTTTCCTGCACCAACACAAGTGCGAAAAGTGGTTTTTCAACACTAACACAAGTGCGAAAAGTGGTTTTTCAACACTAACACAAGTGCGAAAAGTGGTTTTTCAACACTATCACAAGTGCAAAAAGTGTTTTTTCCACACTAATACAAGTGCAAAAGTGGTTTCCTGCACCAACACAAGTGTGAAAAGTGGTTTTTCAACACTAACACAAGTGCGAAAAGTGGTTTTTCAACACTAACACAAGTGCGAAAAGTGGTTTTTCAACACTAACACAAGTGCGAAAAGTGGTTTTTCCACACTAATACAAGTGCAAAAGTGGTTTCCTGCACCAACACAAGTGCGAAACGTGGTTTTTCAACACTAACACAAGTGCAAAAAGTGGTTTTCAAGACTAACACAAGTGCGAAAAGTGGTTTTTCAACACTATCACAAGTGCAAAAAGTGTTTTTTCCACACTAATACAAGTGCAAAAGTGGTTTCCTGCACCAACACAAGTGCGAAAAGTGGTTTTTCAACACTAACACAAGTGCGAAAAGTGGTTTTTCAACACTAACACAAGTGCGAAAAGTGGTTTTTCAACACCAACAAAAGTGCGAAAAGTGTTTTTTCCACACTAATACAAGTGCAAAAGTGGTTTCCTGCACCAACACAAGTGCGAAAAGTGGTTTTTCAACACTAACACAAGTGCGAAAAGTGGTTTTCCACACTAATACAAGTGCAAAAGTGGTTTCCTGCACCAACACAAGTGCGAAAAGTTGTTTTTCAACACTAACACAAGTGCGAAAAGTGGTTTTTCAACACTAACACAAGTGCGAAAAGTGGTTTTTCAACACTAACACAAGTGCGAAAAGTGGTTTTTCAACACTAACACAAGTGCGAAAAGTGGTTTTTCAACACTAACACAAGTGTGAAAAGTGTTTTTTCCACACTAATACAAGTGCAAAAGTGGTTTCCTGCACCAACACAAGTGCGAAAAGTGGTTTTTCAACACTAACACAAGTGCGAAAAGTGGATTTCCACACTAATACAAGTGCAAAAGTGGTTTCCTGCACCAACACAAGTGCGAAAAGTGGTTTTTCAACACTAACACAAGTGCGAAAAGTGGTTTTTCAACACTAACACAAGTGCGAAAAGTGGTTTTTCAACACTAACACAAGTGCGAAAAGTGGTTTTTCAACACTAACACAAGTGCGAAAAGTGGTTTTTCCTGCACCAACACAAGTGCACAAGTGGTTTCCTGCACCAACACAAGTGCGAAAAGTGGTTTTTCAACACTAACACAAGTGCGAAAAGTGGTTTTTCAACACTATCACAAGTGCAAAAAGTGTTTTTTCCACACTAATACAAGTGCAAAAGTGGTTTGCTGCACCAACACAAGTGCGAAAAGTGGTTTTTCAACACTAACACAAGTGCGAAAAGTGGTTTTTCAACACTAACACAAGTGCGAAAAGTGGTTTTTCAACACTATCACAAGTGCAAAAAGTGTTTTTTCCACACTAATACAAGTGCAAAAGTGGTTTCCTGCACCAACACAAGTGCAAAAAGTGGTTTTTCAACACTAACACAAGTGCGAAAAGTGGTTTTTCCACACTAATACAAGTGCAAAAGTGGTTTCCTGCACCAACACAAGTGCGAAAAGTGGTTTTTCAACACTAACACAAGTGCGAAAAGTGGTTTTTCAACACTATCACAAGTGCAAAAAGTGTTTTTTCCACACTAATACAAGTGCAAAAGTGGTTTCCTGCACCAACACATGTGCGAAAAGTGGTTTTTCAACACTAACACAAGTGCGAAAAGTGGTTTTTCAACACTAACAAAAGTGCGAAAAGTGTTTTTGCCACACTAATACAAGTGCAAAAGTGGTTTCCTGCACCAACACAAGTGCAAAAGTGGTTTGCTGCACCAACACAAGTGCGAAAAGTGGTTTTCAACACTAACACAAGTGCGAAAAGTGGTTTTTCCACACTAATACAAGTGCAAAAGTGGTTTCCTGCACCAACACAAGTGCGAAAAGTGGTTTTTCAACACTAACACAAGTGCGAAAAGTGGTTTTTCAACACTAACACAAGTGCGAAAAGTGGTTTTTCAACACTATCACAAGTGCAAAAAGTGTTTTTTCCACACTAATACAAGTACAAAAGTGGTTTCCTGCACCAACACAAGTGCGAAAAGTGGTTTTTCAACACTAACACAAATGCGAAAAGTGGTTTTTCAACACTAACACAAGTGCGAAAAGTGGTTTTTCAACACTAACAAAAGTGCAAAAAGTGTTTTTTCCACACTAATACAAGTGCAAAAGTGGTTTCCTGCACCAACACAAGTGCGAAAAGTGGTTTTTCAACACTAACACAAGTGCGAAAAGTGGTTTTTCAACACTAACACAAGTGCGAAAAGTGGTTTTTCAACACTAATACAAGTGCGAAAAGTGGTTTTCCACACTAATACAAGTGCAAAAGTGGTTTCCTGCACCAACACAAGTGCGAAAAGTGGTTTTTCAACACTAACACAAGTGCGAAAAGTGGTTTTTCAACACTAACACAAGTGCGAAAAGTGGTTTTTCAACACTAACACAAGTGCGAAAAGTGGTTTTTCAACACTAACACAAGTGCGAAAAGTGTTTTTTCCGCACTAATACAAGTGCAAATGTGGTTTCCTGCACCAACACAAGTGCGAAAAGTGGTTTTTCAACACTAACACAAGTGCGAAAAGTGGTTTTTCAACACTAACACAAGTGCTAAAAGTGGTTTTTCAACACTAACACAAGTGCAAAAAGTGGTTCTTCCACACTAATACAAGTGCAAAAGTGGTTTCCTGCACCAACACAAGTGCGAAAAGTGGTTTTTCAACACCAACACAAGTGCGAAAAGTGGTTTTTCAACACTAACACAAGTGCGAAAAGTGGTTTTTCAACATTAACACAAGTGCGAAAAGTGTTTTTTCCACACTAATACAAGTGCAAAAGTGGTTTCCTGCACCAACACAAGTGTGAAAAGTGGTTTTTCAACACTAACACAAGTGCGAAAAGTGGTTTTTCAACACTAACACAAGTGCGAAAAGTGGTTTTTCCACACTAATACAAGTGCAAAAGTGGTTTCCTGCACCAACACAAGTGCGAAAGGTGGTTTTTCAAAACTAACACAAGTGCAAAAAGTGGTTTTTCAACACTAACACAAGTGCGAAAAGTGGTTTTTCAACACTAACACAAGTGCGAAAAGTGTTTTTTCCACACTAATACAAGTGCAAAAGTGGTTTCCTGCACAAACACAAGTGCGAAAAGTGGTTTTTCAACACTAACACAAGTGCGAAAAGTGGTTTTTCAACACTAACACAAGTGCGAAAAGTGTTTTTTCCACACTAATACAAGTGCAAAAGTGGTTTCCTGCACCAACACGAGTGCGAAAAGTGGTTTTTCAACACTAACACAAGTGCGGAAAGTGGTTTTTCAACACTAACACAAGTGCGAAAAGTGGTTTTTCAACACTAACACAAGTGCGAAAAGTGGTTTTTCAACACTAAAACAAGTGCGAAAAGTGTTTTTTCCACACTAATACAAGTGCAAAAGTGGTTTCCTGCACCAACACAAGTGCGAAAAGTGGTTTTTCAACACTAACACAAGTGCGAAAAGTGGTTTTTCAACACTAACACAAGTGCGAAAAGTGGTTTTTCAACACTAACACAAGTGCGAAAAGTGGTTTTTCAACACTAACACAAGTGTGAAAAGTGTTTTTTCCACACTAATACAAGTGCAAAAGTGGTTTCCTGCACCAACACAAGTGCAAAAAGTGGTTTTTCAACACTAACACAAGTGCGAAAAGTGGTTTTTCAACACTAACACAAGTGCGAAAGGTGGTTTTTCAACACTAACACAAGTGTGAAAAGTGGTTTTTCAACACTAACACAAGTGCGAAAAGTGATTTTTTAACACTAACACAAGTGCGAAAAGTGATTTTTCAACACTAACACAAGTGCGAAAAGTGGTTTTTCCACACTAATACAAGTGCAAAAGTGGTTTTCCACACCAATACAAGTGCAAAAGTGGTTTGCTGCACCAACACAAGTGCGAAAAGTGGTTTTCAACACTAACACAAGTGCGAAAAGTGGTTTTTCCACACTAATACAAGTGCAAAAGTGGTTTCCTGCACCAACACAAGTGCGAAAAGTGGTTTTTCAACACTAACACAAGTGCGAAAAGTGGTTTTTCAACACTAACACAAGTGCGAAAAGTGGTTTTTCAACACTATCACAAGTGCAAAAAGTGTTTTTTCCACACTAATACAAGTACAAAAGTGGTTTCCTGCACCAACACAAGTGCGAAAAGTGGTTTTTCAACACTAACACAAGTGCGAAAAGTGGTTTTTCAACACTAACACAAGTGCGAAAAGTGGTTTTTCAACACTAACAAAAGTGCAAAAAGTGTTTTTTCCACACTAATACAAGTGCAAAAGTGGTTTCCTGCACCAACACAAGTGCGAAAAGTGGTTTTTCAACACTAACACAAGTGCGAAAAGTGGTTTTTCAACACTAACACAAGTGCGAAAAGTTGTTTTTCAACACTAACACAAGTGCGAAAAGTGGTTTTTCAACACTAACACAAGTGCGAAAAGTTGTTTTTCAACACTAACAAAAGTGCGAAAAGTGTTTTTTCCACACTAATACAAGTGCAAAAGTGGTTTCCTGCACCAACACAAGTGCGAAAAGTGGTTTTTCAACACTAACACAAGTGCAAAAAGTGGTTTTTCAACACTAACACAAGTGCGAAAAGTGGTTTTCCACACTAATACAAGTGCAAAAGTGGTTTCCTGCACCAACACAAGTGCGAAAAGTGGTTTTTCAACACTAACACAAGTGTGAAAAGTGGTTTTTCAACACTAACACAAGTGCGAAAAGTGGTTTTTCAACACTAACACAAGTGCGAAAAGTGGTTTTTCAACACTATCACAAGTGCAAAAAGTGTTTTTTCCACACTAATACAAGTGCAAAAGTGGTTTCCGGCACCAACACAAGTGCGAAAAGTGGTTTTTCAACACTAACACAAGTGCGAAAAGTGGTTTTTCAACACTATCACAAGTGCAAAAAGTGTTTTTTCCACACTAATACAAGTGCAAAAGTGGTTTCCTGCACCAACACAAGTGTGAAAAGTGGTTTTTCAACACTAACACAAGTGCGAAAAGTGGTTTTTCAACACTAACACAAGTGCGAAAAGTGGTTTTTCAACACTAACACAAGTGCGAAAAGTGGTTTTTCCACACTAATACAAGTGCAAAAGTGGTTTCCTGCACCAACACAAGTGCGAAAAGTGGTTTTTCAACACTAACACAAGTGCGAAAAGTGGTTTTTCAAGACTAACACAAGTGCGAAAAGTGGTTTTTCAACACTATCACAAGTGCAAAAAGTGTTTTTCCACACTAATACAAGTACAAAAGTGGTTTCCTGCACCAACACAAGTGCGAAAAGTGGTTTTTCAACACTAACACAAGTGCGAAAAGTGGTTTTTCAACACTATCACAAGTGCAAAAAGTGTTTTTTCCACACTAATACAAGTGCAAAAGTGGTTTCCTGCACCAACACATGTGCGAAAAGTGGTTTTTCAACACTAACACAAGTGCGAAAAGTGGTTTTTCAACACTAACAAAAGTGCGAAAAGTGTTTTTGCCACACTAATACAAGTGCAAAAGTGGTTTCCTGCACCAACACAAGTGCGAAAAGTGGTTTTTCAACACTAACACAAGTGCGAAAAGTGGTTTTTCAACACTAACACAAGTGCGAAAAGTGGTTTTTCAACACTATCACAAGTGCAAAAAGTGTTTTTTCCACACTAATACAAGTGCAAAAGTGGTTTCCTGCACCAACACAAGTGTGAAAAGTGGTTTTTCAACACTAACACAAGTGCGAAAAGTGGTTTTTCAACACTAACACAAGTGCGAAAAGTGGTTTTTCAACACTAACACAAGTGCGAAAAGTGGTTTTTCCACACTAATACAAGTGCAAAAGTGGTTTCCTGCACCAACACAAGTGCGAAACGTGGTTTTTCAACACTAACACAAGTGCAAAAAGTGGTTTTCAAGACTAACACAAGTGCGAAAAGTGGTTTTTCAACACTATCACAAGTGCAAAAAGTGTTTTTTCCACACTAATACAAGTGCAAAAGTGGTTTCCTGCACCAACACAAGTGCGAAAAGTGGTTTTTCAACACTAACACAAGTGCGAAAAGTGGTTTTTCAACACTAACACAAGTGCGAAAAGTGGTTTTTCAACACCAACAAAAGTGCGAAAAGTGTTTTTTCCACACTAATACAAGTGCAAAAGTGGTTTCCTGCACCAACACAAGTGCGAAAAGTGGTTTTTCAACACTAACACAAGTGCGAAAAGTGGTTTTCCACACTAATACAAGTGCAAAAGTGGTTTCCTGCACCAACACAAGTGCGAAAAGTTGTTTTTCAACACTAACACAAGTGCGAAAAGTGGTTTTTCAACACTAACACAAGTGCGAAAAGTGGTTTTTCAACACTAACACGAGTGCGAAAAGTGGTTTTTCAACACTAACACAAGTGCGAAAAGTGGTTTTTCAACACTAACACAAGTGTGAAAAGTGTTTTTTCCACACTAATACAAGTGCAAAAGTGGTTTCCTGCACCAACACAAGTGCGAAAAGTGGTTTTTCAACACTAACACAAGTGCGAAAAGTGGATTTCCACACTAATACAAGTGCAAAAGTGGTTTCCTGCACCAACACAAGTGCGAAAAGTGGTTTTTCAACACTAACACAAGTGCGAAAAGTGGTTTTTCAACACTAACACAAGTGCGAAAAGTGGTTTTTCAACACTAACACAAGTGCGAAAAGTGGTTTTTCAACACTAACACAAGTGCGAAAAGTGGTTTTTCCTGCACCAACACAAGTGCACAAGTGGTTTCCTGCACCAACACAAGTGCGAAAAGTGGTTTTTCAACACTAACACAAGTGCGAAAAGTGGTTTTTCAACACTATCACAAGTGCAAAAAGTGTTTTTTCCACACTAATACAAGTGCAAAAGTGGTTTGCTGCACCAACACAAGTGCGAAAAGTGGTTTTTCAACACTAACACAAGTGCGAAAAGTGGTTTTTCAACACTAACACAAGTGCGAAAAGTGGTTTTTCAACACTATCACAAGTGCAAAAAGTGTTTTTTCCACACTAATACAAGTGCAAAAGTGGTTTCCTGCACCAACACAAGTGCAAAAAGTGGTTTTTCAACACTAACACAAGTGCGAAAAGTGGTTTTTCCACACTAATACAAGTGCAAAAGTGGTTTCCTGCACCAACACAAGTGCGAAAAGTGGTTTTTCAACACTAACACAAGTGCGAAAAGTGGTTTTTCAAGACTAACACAAGTGCGAAAAGTGGTTTTTCAACACTATCACAAGTGCAAAAAGTGTTTTTTCCACACTAATACAAGTACAAAAGTGGTTTCCTGCACCAACACAAGTGCGAAAAGTGGTTTTTCAACACTAACACAAGTGCGAAAAGTGGTTTTTCAACACTATCACAAGTGCAAAAAGTGTTTTTTCCACACTAATACAAGTGCAAAAGTGGTTTCCTGCACCAACACATGTGCGAAAAGTGGTTTTTCAACACTAACACAAGTGCGAAAAGTGGTTTTTCAACACTAACAAAAGTGCGAAAAGTGTTTTTGCCACACTAATACAAGTGCAAAAGTGGTTTCCTGCACCAACACAAGTGCAAAAGTGGTTTGCTGCACCAACACAAGTGCGAAAAGTGGTTTTCAACACTAACACAAGTGCGAAAAGTGGTTTTTCCACACTAATACAAGTGCAAAAGTGGTTTCCTGCACCAACACAAGTGCGAAAAGTGGTTTTTCAACACTAACACAAGTGCGAAAAGTGGTTTTTCAACACTAACACAAGTGCGAAAAGTGGTTTTTCAACACTATCACAAGTGCAAAAAGTGTTTTTTCCACACTAATACAAGTACAAAAGTGGTTTCCTGCACCAACACAAGTGCGAAAAGTGGTTTTTCAACACTAACACAAATGCGAAAAGTGGTTTTTCAACACTAACACAAGTGCGAAAAGTGGTTTTTCAACACTAACAAAAGTGCAAAAAGTGTTTTTTCCACACTAATACAAGTGCAAAAGTGGTTTCCTGCACCAACACAAGTGCGAAAAGTGGTTTTTCAACACTAACACAAGTGCGAAAAGTGGTTTTTCAACACTAACACAAGTGCGAAAAGTGGTTTTTCAACACTAATACAAGTGCGAAAAGTGGTTTTCCACACTAATACAAGTGCAAAAGTGGTTTCCTGCACCAACACAAGTGCGAAAAGTGGTTTTTCAACACTAACACAAGTGCGAAAAGTGGTTTTTCAACACTAACACAAGTGCGAAAAGTGGTTTTTCAACACTAACACAAGTGCAAAAAGTGGTTTTTCAACACTAACACAAGTGCGAAAAGTGTTTTTTCCGCACTAATACAAGTGCAAATGTGGTTTCCTGCACCAACACAAGTGCGAAAAGTGGTTTTTCAACACTAACACAAGTGCGAAAAGTGGTTTTTCAACACTAACACAAGTGCTAAAAGTGGTTTTTCAACACTAACACAAGTGCAAAAAGTGGTTCTTCCACACTAATACAAGTGCAAAAGTGGTTTCCTGCACCAACACAAGTGCGAAAAGTGGTTTTTCAACACCAACACAAGTGCGAAAAGTGGTTTTTCAACACTAACACAAGTGCGAAAAGTGGTTTTTCAACATTAACACAAGTGCGAAAAGTGTTTTTTCCACACTAATACAAGTGCAAAAGTGGTTTCCTGCACCAACACAAGTGTGAAAAGTGGTTTTTCAACACTAACACAAGTGCGAAAAGTGGTTTTTCAACACTAACACAAGTGCGAAAAGTGGTTTTTCCACACTAATACAAGTGCAAAAGTGGTTTCCTGCACCAACACAAGTGCGAAAGGTGGTTTTTCAAAACTAACACAAGTGCAAAAAGTGGTTTTTCAACACTAACACAAGTGCGAAAAGTGGTTTTTCAACACTAACACAAGTGCGAAAAGTGTTTTTTCCACACTAATACAAGTGCAAAAGTGGTTTCCTGCACAAACACAAGTGCGAAAAGTGGTTTTTCAACACTAACACAAGTGCGAAAAGTGGTTTTTCAACACTAACACAAGTGCGAAAAGTGTTTTTTCCACACTAATACAAGTGCAAAAGTGGTTTCCTGCACCAACACGAGTGCGAAAAGTGGTTTTTCAACACTAACACAAGTGCGGAAAGTGGTTTTTCAACACTAACACAAGTGCGAAAAGTGGTTTTTCAACACTAACACAAGTGCGAAAAGTGGTTTTTCAACACTAAAACAAGTGCGAAAAGTGTTTTTTCCACACTAATACAAGTGCAAAAGTGGTTTCCTGCACCAACACAAGTGCGAAAAGTGGTTTTTCAACACTAACACAAGTGCGAAAAGTGGTTTTTCAACACTAACACAAGTGCGAAAAGTGGTTTTTCAACACTAACACAAGTGCGAAAAGTGGTTTTTCAACACTAACACAAGTGTGAAAAGTGTTTTTTCCACACTAATACAAGTGCAAAAGTGGTTTCCTGCACCAACACAAGTGCAAAAAGTGGTTTTTCAACACTAACACAAGTGCGAAAAGTGGTTTTTCAACACTAACACAAGTGCGAAAGGTGGTTTTTCAACACTAACACAAGTGTGAAAAGTGGTTTTTCAACACTAACACAAGTGCGAAAAGTGATTTTTTAACACTAACACAAGTGCGAAAAGTGATTTTTCAACACTAACACAAGTGCGAAAAGTGGTTTTTCCACACTAATACAAGTGCAAAAGTGGTTTTCCACACCAATACAAGTGCAAAAGTGGTTTGCTGCACCAACACAAGTGCGAAAAGTGGTTTTCAACACTAACACAAGTGCGAAAAGTGGTTTTTCCACACTAATACAAGTGCAAAAGTGGTTTCCTGCACCAACACAAGTGCGAAAAGTGGTTTTTCAACACTAACACAAGTGCGAAAAGTGGTTTTTCAACACTAACACAAGTGCGAAAAGTGGTTTTTCAACACTATCACAAGTGCAAAAAGTGTTTTTTCCACACTAATACAAGTACAAAAGTGGTTTCCTGCACCAACACAAGTGCGAAAAGTGGTTTTTCAACACTAACACAAGTGCGAAAAGTGGTTTTTCAACACTAACACAAGTGCGAAAAGTGGTTTTTCAACACTAACAAAAGTGCAAAAAGTGTTTTTTCCACACTAATACAAGTGCAAAAGTGGTTTCCTGCACCAACACAAGTGCGAAAAGTGGTTTTTCAACACTAACACAAGTGCGAAAAGTGGTTTTTCAACACTAACACAAGTGTGAAAAGTGGTTTTTCAACACTAATACAAGTGCGAAAAGTGGTTTTCCACACTAATACAAGTGCAAAAGTGGTTTCCTGCACCAACACAAGTGCGAAAAGTGGTTTTTCAACACTAACACAAGTGCGAAAAGTGGTTTTTCAACACTAACACAAGTGCGAAAAGTGGTTTTTCAACACTAACACAAGTGCGAAAAGTGGTTTTTCAACACTAACACAAGTGCGAAAAGTGTTTTTTCCGCACTAATACAAGTGCAAATGTGGTTTCCTGCACCAACACAAGTGCGAAAAGTGGTTTTTCAACACTAACACAAGTGCGAAAAGTGGTTTTTCAACACTAACACAAGTGCTAAAAGTGGTTTTTCAACACTAACACAAGTGCAAAAAGTGGTTCTTCCACACTAATACAAGTGCAAAAGTGGTTTCCTGCACCAACACAAGTGCGAAAAGTGGTTTTTCAACACCAACACAAGTGCGAAAAGTGGTTTTTCAACACTAACACAAGTGCGAAAAGTGGTTTTTCAACATTAACACAAGTGCGAAAAGTGTTTTTTCCACACTAATACAAGTGCAAAAGTGGTTTCCTGCACCAACACAAGTGTGAAAAGTGGTTTTTCAACACTAACACAAGTGCGAAAAGTGGTTTTTCAACACTAACACAAGTGCGAAAAGTGGTTTTTCCACACTAATACAAGTGCAAAAGTGGTTTCCTGCACCAACACAAGTGCGAAAGGTGGTTTTTCAAAACTAACACAAGTGCAAAAAGTGGTTTTTCAACACTAACACAAGTGCGAAAAGTGGTTTTTCAACACTAACACAAGTGCGAAAAGTGTTTTTTCCACACTAATACAAGTGCAAAAGTGGTTTCCTGCACAAACACAAGTGCGAAAAGTGGTTTTTCAACACTAACACAAGTGCGAAAAGTGGTTTTTCAACACTAACACAAGTGCGAAAAGTGTTTTTTCCACACTAATACAAGTGCAAAAGTGGTTTCCTGCACCAACACGAGTGCGAAAAGTGGTTTTTCAACACTAACACAAGTGCGGAAAGTGGTTTTTCAACACTAACACAAGTGCGAAAAGTGGTTTTTCAACACTAACACAAGTGCGAAAAGTGGTTTTTCAACACTAAAACAAGTGCGAAAAGTGTTTTTTCCACACTAATACAAGTGCAAAAGTGGTTTCCTGCACCAACACAAGTGCGAAAAGTGGTTTTTCAACACTAACACAAGTGCGAAAAGTGGTTTTTCAACACTAACACAAGTGCGAAAAGTGGTTTTTCAACACTAACACAAGTGCGAAAAGTGGTTTTTCCACACTAATACAAGTGCAAAAGTGGTTTCCTGCACCAACACAAGTGCGAAAAGTGGTTTTTCAACACTAACACAAGTGCGAAAAGTGGTTTTTCAAGACTAACACAAGTGCGAAAAGTGGTTTTTCAACACTATCACAAGTGCAAAAAGTGTTTTTTCCACACTAATACAAGTGCAAAAGTGGTTTCCTGCACCAACACAAGTGCGAAAAGTGGTTTTTCAACACTAACACAAGTGCGAAAAGTGGTTTTTCAACACTAACACAAGTGCGAAAAGTTGTTTTTCAACACTAACAAAAGTGCGAAAAGTGTTTTTTCCACACTAATACAAGTGCAAAAGTGGTTTCCTGCACCAACACAAGTGCGAAAAGTGGTTTTTCAACACTAACACAAGTGCAAAAAGTGGTTTTTCAACACTAACACAAGTGCGAAAAGTGGTTTTCCACACTAATACAAGTGCAAAAGTGGTTTCCTGCACCAACACAAGTGCGAAAAGTGGTTTTTCAACACTAACACAAGTGTGAAAAGTGGTTTTTCAACACTAACACAAGTGCGAAAAGTGGTTTTTCAACACTAACACAAGTGCGAAAAGTGGTTTTTCAACACTATCACAAGTGCAAAAAGTGTTTTTTCCACACTAATACAAGTGCAAAAGTGGTTTCCGGCACCAACACAAGTGCGAAAAGTGGTTTTTCAACACTAACACAAGTGCGAAAAGTGGTTTTTCAACACTATCACAAGTGCAAAAAGTGTTTTTTCCACACTAATACAAGTGCAAAAGTGGTTTCCTGCACCAACACAAGTGTGAAAAGTGGTTTTTCAACACTAACACAAGTGCGAAAAGTGGTTTTTCAACACTAACACAAGTGCGAAAAGTGGTTTTTCAACACTAACACAAGTGCGAAAAGTGGTTTTTCCACACTAATACAAGTGCAAAAGTGGTTTCCTGCACCAACACAAGTGCGAAAAGTGGTTTTTCAACACTAACACAGGTGCGAAAAGTGGTTTTTCAAGACTAACACAAGTGCGAAAAGTGGTTTTTCAACACTATCACAAGTGCAAAAAGTGTTTTTTCCACACTAATACAAGTACAAAAGTGGTTTCCTGCACCAACACAAGTGCGAAAAGTGGTTTTTCAACACTAACACAAGTGCGAAAAGTGGTTTTTCAACACTATCACAAGTGCAAAAAGTGTTTTTTCCACACTAATACAAGTGCAAAAGTGGTTTCCTGCACCAACACATGTGCGAAAAGTGGTTTTTCAACACTAACACAAGTGCGAAAAGTGGTTTTTCAACACTAACAAAAGTGCGAAAAGTGTTTTTGCCACACTAATACAAGTGCAAAAGTGGTTTCCTGCACCAACACAAGTGCAAAAGTGGTTTGCTGCACCAACACAAGTGCGAAAAGTGGTTTTCAACACTAACACAAGTGCGAAAAGTGGTTTTTCCACACTAATACAAGTGCAAAAGTGGTTTCCTGCACCAACACAATTGCGAAAAGTGGTTTTTCAACACTAACACAAGTGCGAAAAGTGGTTTTTCAACACTAACACAAGTGCGAAAAGTGGTTTTTCAACACTATCACAAGTGCAAAAAGTGTTTTTTCCACACTAATACAAGTACAAAAGTGGTTTCCTGCACCAACACAAGTGCGAAAAGTGGTTTTTCAACACTAACACAAGTGCGAAAAGTGGTTTTTCAACACTAACACAAGTGCGAAAAGTGGTTTTTCAACACTAACAAAAGTGCAAAAAGTGTTTTTTCCACACTAATACAAGTGCAAAAGTGGTTTCCTGCACCAACACAAGTGCGAAAAGTGGTTTTTCAACACTAACACAAGTGCGAAAAGTGGTTTTTCAACACTAACACAAGTGCGAAAAGTGGTTTTTCAACACTAACACAAGTGCGAAAAGTGGTTTTCCACACTAATACAAGTGCAAAAGTGGTTTCCTGCACCAACACAAGTGCGAAAAGTGGTTTTTCAACACTAACACAAGTGCGAAAAGTGGTTTTTCAACACTAACACAAGTGCGAAAAGTGGTTTTTCAACACTAACACAAGTGCGAAAAGTGGTTTTTCAACACTAACACAAGTGCGAAAAGTGGTTTTTCAACACTAACACAAGTGCGAAAAGTGTTTTTTCCGCACTAATACAAGTGCAAATGTGGTTTCCTGCACCAACACAAGTGCGAAAAGTGGTTTTTCAACACTAACACAAGTGCGAAAAGTGGTTTTTCAACACTAACACAAGTGCTAAAAGTGGTTTTTCAACACTAACACAAGTGCAAAAAGTGGTTCTTCCACACTAATACAAGTGCAAAAGTGGTTTCCTGCACCAACACAAGTGCGAAAAGTGGTTTTTCAACACCAACACAAGTGCGAAAAGTGGTTTTTCAACACTAACACAAGTGCGAAAAGTGGTTTTTCAACATTAACACAAGTGCGAAAAGTGTTTTTTCCACACTAATACAAGTGCAAAAGTGGTTTCCTGCACCAACACAAGTGTGAAAAGTGGTTTTTCAACACTAACACAAGTGCGAAAAGTGGTTTTTCAACACTAACACAAGTGCGAAAAGTGGTTTTTCCACACTAATACAAGTGCAAAAGTGGTTTCCTGCACCAACACAAGTGCGAAAGGTGGTTTTTCAAAACTAACACAAGTGCAAAAAGTGGTTTTTCAACACTAACACAAGTGCGAAAAGTGGTTTTTCAACACTAACACAAGTGCGAAAAGTGTTTTTTCCACACTAATACAAGTGCAAAAGTGGTTTCCTGCACAAACACAAGTGCGAAAAGTGGTTTTTCAACACTAACACAAGTGCGAAAAGTGGTTTTTCAACACTAACACAAGTGCGAAAAGTGTTTTTTCCACACTAATACAAGTGCAAAAGTGGTTTCCTGCACCAACACGAGTGCGAAAAGTGGTTTTTCAACACTAACACAAGTGCGGAAAGTGGTTTTTCAACACTAACACAAGTGCGAAAAGTGGTTTTTCAACACTAACACAAGTGCGAAAAGTGGTTTTTCAACACTAAAACAAGTGCGAAAAGTGTTTTTTCCACACTAATACAAGTGCAAAAGTGGTTTCCTGCACCAACACAAGTGCGAAAAGTGGTTTTTCAACACTAACACAAGTGCGAAAAGTGGTTTTTCAAGACTAACACAAGTGCGAAAAGTGGTTTTTCAACACTAACACAAGTGCGAAAAGTGGTTTTTCCACACTAATACAAGTGCAAAAGTGGTTTCCTGCACCAACACAAGTGCGAAAAGTGGTTTTTCAACACTAACACAAGTGCGAAAAGTGGTTTTTCAAGACTAACACAAGTGCGAAAAGTGGTTTTTCAACACTATCACAAGTGCAAAAAGTGTTTTTTCCACACTAATACAAGTGCAAAAGTGGTTTCCTGCACCAACACAACTGCGAAAAGTGGTTTTTCAACACTAACACAAGTGCGAAAAGTGGTTTTTCAACACTAACACAAGTGCGAAAAGTTGTTTTTCAACACTAACAAAAGTGCGAAAAGTGTTTTTTCCACACTAATACAAGTGCAAAAGTGGTTTCCTGCACCAACACAAGTGCGAAAAGTGGTTTTTCAACACTAACACAAGTGCAAAAAGTGGTTTTTCAACACTAACACAAGTGCGAAAAGTGGTTTTCCACACTAATACAAGTGCAAAAGTGGTTTCCTGCACCAACACAAGTGCGAAAAGTGGTTTTTCAACACTAACACAAGTGTGAAAAGTGGTTTTTCAACACTAACACAAGTGCGAAAAGTGGTTTTTCAACACTAACACAAGTGCGAAAAGTGGTTTTTCAACACTATCACAAGTGCAAAAAGTGTTTTTTCCACACTAATACAAGTGCAAAAGTGGTTTCCGGCACCAACACAAGTGCGAAAAGTGGTTTTTCAACACTAACACAAGTGCGAAAAGTGGTTTTTCAACACTATCACAAGTGCAAAAAGTGTTTTTTCCACACTAATACAAGTGCAAAAGTGGTTTCCTGCACCAACACAAGTGTGAAAAGTGGTTTTTCAACACTAACACAAGTGCGAAAAGTGGTTTTTCAACACTAACACAAGTGCGAAAAGTGGTTTTTCAACACTAACACAAGTGCGAAAAGTGGTTTTTCCACACTAATACAAGTGCAAAAGTGGTTTCCTGCACCAACACAAGTGCGAAAAGTGGTTTTTCAACACTAACACAAGTGCGAAAAGTGGTTTTTCAAGACTAACACAAGTGCGAAAAGTGGTTTTTCAACACTATCACAAGTGCAAAAAGTGTTTTTTCCACACTAATACAAGTACAAAAGTGGTTTCCTGCACCAACACAAGTGCGAAAAGTGGTTTTTCAACACTAACACAAGTGCGAAAAGTGGTTTTTCAACACTATCACAAGTGCAAAAAGTGTTTTTTCCACACTAATACAAGTGCAAAAGTGGTTTCCTGCACCAACACATGTGCGAAAAGTGGTTTTTCAACACTAACACAAGTGCGAAAAGTGGTTTTTCAACACTAACAAAAGTGCGAAAAGTGTTTTTGCCACACTAATACAAGTGCAAAAGTGGTTTCCTGCACCAACACAAGTGCGAAAAGTGGTTTTTCAACACTAACACAAGTGCGAAAAGTGGTTTTTCAACACTAACACAAGTGCGAAAAGTGGTTTTCCACACTGATACAAGTGCAAAAGTGGTTTCCTGCACCAACACAAGTGCAAAAAGTGGTTTTTCAACACTAACACAAGTGCGAAAAGTGGTTTTTCAACACTAACACAAGTGTGAAAAGTGTTTTTTTCCACACTAATACAAGTGCAAAAGTGGTTTCATGCACCAACACTAGTGCGAAAGGTGGTTTTTCAACACTAACACAAGTGTGAAAAGTGGTTTTTCAACACTAACACAAGTGCGAAAAGTGATTTTTCAACACTAACACAAGTGCGAAAAGTGATTTTTCAACACTAACACAAGTGCGAAAAGTGGTTTTTCCACACTAATACAAGTGCAAAAGTGGTTTCCTGCACCAACACAAGTGCGAAAAGTGGTTTTTCAACACTAACACAAGTGCGAAAAGTGGTTTTTCAACACTAACACAAGTGTGAAAAGTGTTTTTTCCACACTAATACAAGTGCAAAAGTGGTTTCCTGCACCAACACAAGTGCAAAAAGTGGTTTTTCAACACTAACACAAGTGCGAAAAGTGGTTTTTCAACACCAACACAAGTGCGAAAAGTGGTTTTTCCACACTAATACAAGTGCAAAAGTGGTTTCCTGCACCAACACAAGTGCGAAAAGTGGTTTTTCAACACTAACACAAGTGCGAAAAGTAGTTTTTCAACACTAACACAAGTGTGAAAAGTGGTTTTTCAACACTAACACAAGTGCGAAAAGTGTTTTTTCCACACTAATACAAGTGCAAAAGTGGTTTCCTGCACCAACACAAGTGCGAAAAGTGGTTTTTCAACACTAACACAAGTGTGAAAAGTGGTTTTTCAACACTAACACAAGTGCGAAAAGTTGTTTTTCAACACTAACACAAGTGCGAAAAGTGGTTTTTCAACACTAACACAAGTGCGAAAAGTTGTTTTTCAACACTAACAAAAGTGCGAAAAGTGTTTTTTCCACACTAATACAAGTGCAAAAGTGGTTTCCTGCACCAACACATGTGCGAAAAGTGGTTTTTCAACACTAACACAAGTGCAAAAAGTGGTTTTTCAACACTAACACAAGTGCGAAAAGTGGTTTTCCACACTAATACAAGTGCAAAAGTGGTTTCCTGCACCAACACAAGTGCGAAAAGTGGTTTTTCAACACTAACACAAGTGTGAAAAGTGGTTTTTCAACACTAACACAAGTGCGAAAAGTGGTTTTTCAACACTAACACAAGTGCGAAAAGTGGTTTTTCAACACTATCACAAGTGCAAAAAGTGTTTTTTCCACACTAATACAAGTGCAAAAGTGGTTTCCGGCACCAACACAAGTGCGAAAAGTGGTTTTTCAACACTAACACAAGTGCGAAAAGTGGTTTTTCAACACTATCACAAGTGCAAAAAGTGTTTTTTCCACACTAATACAAGTGCAAAAGTGGTTTCCTGCACCAACACAAGTGTGAAAAGTGGTTTTTCAACACTATCACAAGTGCGAAAAGTGTTTTTTCCACACTAATACAAGTGCAAAAGTGGTTTCCTGCACCAACACATGTGCGAAAAGTGGTTTTTCAACACTAACACAAGTGCGAAAAGTGGTTTTTCAACACTAACAAAAGTGCGAAAAGTGTTTTTGCCACACTAATACAAGTGCAAAAGTGGTTTCCTGCACCAACACAAGTGCGAAAAGTGGTTTTTCAACACTAACACAAGTGCGAAAAGTGGTTTTTCAACACTAACACAAGTGCGAAAAGTGGTTTTTCAACACTATCACAAGTGCAAAAAGTGTTTTTTCCACACTAATACAAGTGCAAAAGTGGTTTCCTGCACCAACACAAGTGTGAAAAGTGGTTTTTCAACACTAACACAAGTGTGAAAAGTGGTTTTTCAACACTAACACAAGTGCGAAAAGTGGTTTTTCAACACTAACACAAGTGCGAAAAGTGGTTTTTCAACACTAACACAAGTGCGAAAAGTGGTTTTTCCACACTAATACAAGTGCAAAAGTGGTTTCCTGCACCAACACAAGTGCGAAACGTGGTTTTTCAACACTAACACAAGTGCAAAAAGTGGTTTTCAAGACTAACACAAGTGCGAAAAGTGGTTTTTCAACACTATCACAAGTGCAAAAAGTGTTTTTTCCACACTAATACAAGTGCAAAAGTGGTTTCCTGCACCAACACAAGTGCGAAAAGTGGTTTTTCAACACTAACACAAGTGCGAAAAGTGGTTTTTCAACACTAACACAAGTGCGAAAAGTGGTTTTTCAACACCAACAAAAGTGCGAAAAGTGTTTTTTCCACACTAATACAAGTGCAAAAGTGGTTTCCTGCACCAACACAAGTGCGAAAAGTGGTTTTTCAACACTAACACAAGTTCGAAAAGTGGTTTTCCACACTAATACAAGTGCAAAAGTGGTTTCCTGCACCAACACAAGTGCGAAAAGTTGTTTTTCAACACTAACACAAGTGCGAAAAGTGGTTTTTCAACACTAACACAAGTGCGAAAAGTGGTTTTTCAACACTAACACAAGTGCGAAAAGTGGTTTTTCAACACTAACACAAGTGCGAAAAGTGGTTTTTCAACACTAACACAAGTGTGAAAAGTGTTTTTTCCACACTAATACAAGTGCAAAAGTGGTTTCCTGCACCAACACAAGTGCGAAAAGTGGTTTTTCAACACTAACACAAGTGCGAAAAGTGGATTTCCACACTAATACAAGTGCAAAAGTGGTTTCCTGCACCAACACAAGTGCGAAAAGTGGTTTTTCAACACTAACACAAGTGCGAAAAGTGGTTTTTCAACACTAACACAAGTGCGAAAAGTGGTTTTTCAACACTAACACAAGTGCGAAAAGTGGTTTTTCAACACTAACACAAGTGCGAAAAGTGGTTTTTCCTGCACCAACACAAGTGCACAAGTGGTTTCCTGCACCAACACAAGTGCGAAAAGTGGTTTTTCAACACTAACACAAGTGCGAAAAGTGGTTTTTCAACACTATCACAAGTGCAAAAAGTGTTTTTTCCACACTAATACAAGTGCAAAAGTGGTTTGCTGCACCAACACAAGTGCGAAAAGTGGTTTTTCAACACTAACACAAATGCGAAAAGTGGTTTTTCAACACTAACACAAGTGCGAAAAGTGGTTTTTCAACACTATCACAAGTGCAAAAAGTGTTTTTTCCACACTAATACAAGTGCAAAAGTGGTTTCCTGCACCAACACAAGTGCAAAAAGTGGTTTTTCAACACTAACACAAGTGCGAAAAGTGGTTTTTCAACACTAACACAAGTGCGAAAGTGGTTTTTCCACACTAATACAAGTGCGAAAAGTGGTTTTTCAACACTATCACAAGTGCAAAAAGTGTTTTTTCCACACTAATACAAGTGCAAAAGTGGTTTCCTGCACCAACACAAGTGCGAAAAGTGGTTTTTCAACACTAACACAAGTGCGAAAAGTGGTTTTTCAACACTATCACAAGTGCAAAAAGTGTTTTTTCCACACTAATACAAGTGCAAAAGTGGTTTCCTGCACCAACACAAGTGTGAAAAGTGGTTTTTCAACACTAACACAAGTGCGAAAAGTTGTTTTTCAACACTAACACAAGTGCGAAAAGTGGTTTTTCAACACTAACACAAGTGTGAAAAGTGTTTTTTCCACACTAATACAAGTGCAAAAGTGGTTTCCTGCACCAACACAAGTGCGAAAAGTGGTTTTTCAACACTAACACAAGTGCGAAAAGTGGTTTTTCAACACTAACACAAGTGCGAAAAGTGGTTTTTCAACACTAACAAAAGTGCGAAAAGTGTTTTTTCCACACTAATACAAGTGCAAAAGTGGTTTCCTGCACCAACACAAGTGCGAAAAGTGGTTTTTCAACACTAACACAAGTGCGAAAAGTGGTATTTCAACACTAACACAAGTGCGAAAAGTGGTTTTCCACACTAATACAAGTGCAAAAGTGGTTTCCTGCACCAACACAAGTGCGAAAAGTTGTTTTTCAACACTAACACAAGTGCGAAAAGTGGTTTTTCAACACTAACACAAGTGTGAAAAGTGTTTTTTCCACACTAATACAAGTGCAAAAGTGGTTTCCTGCACCAACACAAGTGCGAAAAGTGGTTTTTCAACACTAACACAAGTGTGAAAAGTGGTTTTTCAACACTAACACAAGTGCGAAAAGTGATTTTTCAACACTAACACAAGTGCGAAAAGTGGTTTTTCCACACTAATACAAGTGCAAAAGTGGTTTCCTGCACCAACACAAGTGCGAAAAGTGGTTTTTCAACACTAACACAAGTGCGAAAAGTGGTTTTTCAACACTAACACAAGTGCGAAAAGTGGTTTTTCAACACTAACACAAGTGTGAAAAGTGTTTTTTCCACACTAATACAAGTGCAAAAGTGGTTTCCTGCACCAACACAAGTGCAAAAAGTGGTTTTTCAACACTAACACAAGTGCGAAAAGTGGTTTTTCAACACTAACACAAGTGCGAAAGGTGGTTTTTCAACACTAACACAAGTGTGAAAAGTGGTTTTTCAACACTAACACAAGTGCGAAAAGTGATTTTTTAACACTAACACAAGTGCGAAAAGTGATTTTTCAACACTAACAGAAGTGCGAAAAGTGGTTTTTCCACACTAATACAAGTGCAAAAGTGGTTTTCCACACCAATACAAGTGCAAAAGTGGTTTGCTGCACCAACACAAGTGCGAAAAGTGGTTTTCAACACTAACACAAGTGCGAAAATGGTTTTTCCACACTAATACAAGTGCAAAAGTGGTTTCCTGCACCAACACAAGTGCGAAAAGTGGTTTTTCAACACTAACACAAGTGCGAAAAGTGGTTTTTCAACACTAACACAAGTGCGAAAAGTGGTTTTTCAACACTAACAAAAGTGCAAAAAGTGTTTTTTCCACACTAATACAAGTGCAAAAGTGGTTTCCTGCACCAACACAAGTGCGAAAAGTGGTTTTTCAACACTAACACAAGTGCGAAAAGTGGTTTTTCAACACTAACACAAGTGCGAAAAGTGGTTTTTCAACACTAATACAAGTGCGAAAAGTGGTTTTCCACACTAATACAAGTGCAAAAGTGGTTTCCTGCACCAACACAAGTGCGAAAAGTGGTTTTTCAACACTAACACAAGTGCGAAAAGTGGTTTTTCAACACTAACACAAGTGCGAAAAGTGGTTTTTCAACACTAACACAAGTGCGAAAAGTGGTTTTTCAACACTAACACAAGTGCGAAAAGTGGTTTTTCAACACTAACACAAGTGCGAAAAGTGTTTTTTCCGCACAAATACAAGTGCAAATGTGGTTTCCTGCACCAACACAAGTGCGAAAAGTGGTTTTTCAACACTAACACAAGTGCGAAAAGTGGTTTTTCAACACTAACACAAGTGCTAAAAGTGGTTTTTCAACACTAACACAAGTGCAAAAAGTGGTTCTTCCACACTAATACAAGTGCAAAAGTGGTTTCCTGCACCAACACAAGTGCGAAAAGTGGTTTTTCAACACTAACACAAGTGCGAAAAGTGGTTTTTCAACACTAACACAAGTGCGAAAAGTGGTTTTTCAACATTAACACAAGTGCGAAAAGTGTTTTTTCCACACTAATACAAGTGCAAAAGTGGTTTCCTGCACCAACACAAGTGCGAAAAGTGGTTTTTCAACACTAACACAAGTGCGAAAAGTGGTTTTTCAACACTAACACAAGTGAGAAAAGTGGTTTTTCCACACTAATACAAGTGCAAAAGTGGTTTCCTGCACCAACACAAGTGCGAAAGGTGGTTTTTCAAAACTAACACAAGTGCAAAAAGTGGTTTTTCAACACTAACACAAGTGCGAAAAGTGGTTTTTCAACACTAACACAAGTGCGAAAAGTGTTTTTTCCACACTAATACAAGTGCAAAAGTGGTTTCCTGCACAAACACAAGTGCGAAAAGTGGTTTTTCAACACTAACACAAGTGCGAAAAGTGGTTTTTCAACACTAACACAAGTGCGAAAAGTGTTTTTTCCACACTAATACAAGTGCAAAAGTGGTTTCCTGCACCAACACGAGTGCGAAAAGTGGTTTTTCAACACTAACACAAGTGCGGAAAGTGGTTTTTCAACACTAACACAAGTGCGAAAAGTGGTTTTTCAACACTAACACAAGTGCGAAAAGTGGTTTTTCAACACTAAAACAAGTGCGAAAAGTGTTTTTTCCACACTAATACAAGTGCAAAAGTGGTTTCCTGCACCAACACAAGTGCGAAAAGTGGTTTTTCAACACTAACACAAGTGCGAAAAGTGGTTTTTCAACACTAACACAAGTGCGAAAAGTGGTTTTTCAACACTAACACAAGTGCGAAAAGTGGTTTTTCCACACTAATACAAGTGCAAAAGTGGTTTCCTGCACCAACACAAGTGCGAAAAGTGGTTTTTCAACACTAACACAAGTGCGAAAAGTGGTTTTTCAAGACTAACACAAGTGCGAAAAGTGGTTTTTCAACACTATCACAAGTGCAAAAAGTGTTTTTTCCACACTAATACAAGTGCAAAAGTGGTTTCCTGCACCAACACAAGTGCGAAAAGTGGTTTTTCAACACTAACACAAATGCGAAAAGTGGTTTTTCAACACTATCACAAGTGCAAAAAGTGTTTTTTCCACACTAATACCGGTGCAAAAGTGGTTTCTTGCACCAACACAAGTGCGAAAAGTGGTTTTTCAACACTAACACAAGTGCGAAAAGTGGTTTTTCAACACTAACACAAGTGCGAAAAGTTGTTTTTCAACACTAACAAAAGTGCGAAAAGTGTTTTTTCCACACTAATACAAGTGCAAAAGTGGTTTCCTGCACCAACACAAGTGCGAAAAGTGGTTTTTCAACACTAACACAAGTGCAAAAAGTGGTTTTTCAACACTAACACAAGTGCGAAAAGTGGTTTTCCACACTAATACAAGTGCAAAAGTGGTTTCCTGCACCAACACAAGTGCGAAAAGTGGTTTTTCAACACTAACACAAGTGTGAAAAGTGGTTTTTCAACACTAACACAAGTGCGAAAAGTGGTTTTTCAACACTAACACAAGTGCGAAAAGTGGTTTTTCAACACTATCACAAGTGCAAAAAGTGTTTTTTCCACACTAATACAAGTGCAAAAGTGGTTTCCGGCACCAACACAAGTGCGAAAAGTGGTTTTTCAACACTAACACAAGTGCAAAAAGTGGTTTTTCAACACTATCACAAGTGCAAAAAGTGTTTTTTCCACACTAATACAAGTGCAAAAGTGGTTTCCTGCACCAACACAAGTGTGAAAAGTGGTTTTTCAACACTAACACAAGTGCGAAAAGTGGTTTTTCAACACTAACACAAGTGCGAAAAGTGGTTTTTCAACACTAACACAAGTGCGAAAAGTGGTTTTTCCACACTAATACAAGTGCAAAAGTGGTTTCCTGCACCAACACAAGTGCGAAAAGTGGTTTTTCAACACTAACACAAGTGCGAAAAGTGGTTTTTCAAGACTAACACAAGTGCGAAAAGTGGTTTTTCAACACTATCACAAGTGCAAAAAGTGTTTTTTCCACACTAATACAAGTACAAAAGTGGTTTCCTGCACCAACACAAGTGCGAAAAGTGGTTTTTCAACACTAACACAAGTGCGAAAAGTGGTTTTTCAACACTATCACAAGTGCAAAAAGTGTTTTTTCCACACTAATACAAGTGCAAAAGTGGTTTCCTGCACCAACACATGTGCGAAAAGTGGTTTTTCAACACTAACACAAGTGCGAAAAGTGGTTTTTCAACACTAACAAAAGTGCGAAAAGTGTTTTGGCCACATTAATACAAGTGCAAAAGTGGTTTCCTGCACCAACACAAGTGCGAAAAGTGGTTTTTCAACACTAACACAAGTGCGAAAAGTGGTTTTTCAACACTAACACAAGTGCGAAAAGTGGTTTTCCACACTAATACAAGTGCAAAAGTGGTTTCCTGCACCAACACAAGTGCAAAAAGTGGTTTTTCAACACTAACACAAGTGCGAAAAGTGGTTTTTCAACACTAACACAAGTGTGAAAAGTGTTTTTTCCACACTAATACAAGTGCAAAAGTGGTTTCATGCACCAACACTAGTGCGAAAGGTGGTTTTTCAACACTAACACAAGTGTGAAAAGTGGTTTTTCAACACTAACACAAGTGCGAAAAGTGATTTTTCAACACTAACACAAGTGCGAAAAGTGATTTTTCAACACTAACACAAGTGCGAAAAGTGGTTTTTCCACACTAATACAAGTGCAAAAGTGGTTTCCTGCACCAACACAAGTGCGAAAAGTGGTTTTTCAACACTAACACAAGTGCGAAAAGTGGTTTTTCAACACTAACACAAGTGTGAAAAGTGTTTTTTCCACACTAATACAAGTGCAAAAGTGGTTTCCTGCACCAACACAAGTGCAAAAAGTGGTTTTTCAACACTAACACAAGTGCGAAAAGTGGTTTTTCAACACCAACACAAGTGCGAAAAGTGGTTTTTCCACACTAATACAAGTGCAAAAGTGGTTTCCTGCACCAACACAAGTGCGAAAAGTGGTTTTTCAACACTAACACAAGTGCGAAAAGTAGTTTTTCAACACTAACACAAGTGTGAAAAGTGGTTTTTCAACACTAACACAAGTGCGAAAAGTGTTTTTTCCACACTAATACAAGTGCAAAAGTGGTTTCCTGCACCAACACAAGTGCGAAAAGTGGTTTTTCAACACTAACACAAGTGCGAAAAGTTGTTTTTCAACACTAACACAAGTGCGAAAAGTGGTTTTTCCACACTAATACAAGTGCAAAAGTGGTTTCCTGCACCAACACAAGTGCGAAAAGTGGTTTTTCAACACTAACACAAGTGCGAAAAGTGGTTTTTCAACACTAACACAAGTGCGAAAAGTGGTTTTCCACACTAATACAAGTGCAAAAGTGGTTTCCTGCACCAACACAAGTGCGAAAAGTGGTTTTTCAACACTAACACAAGTGCGAAAAGTGGTTTTTCAACACTAACACAAGTGTGAAAAGTGTTTTTTCCACACTAATACAAGTGCAAAAGTGGTTTCCTGCACCAACACAAGTGCAAAAAGTGGTTTTTCAACACTAACACAAGTGCGAAAAGTTGTTTTTCAACACTAACAAAAGTGCGAAAAGTGTTTTTTCCACACTAATACAAGTGCAAAAGTGGTTTCCTGCACCAACACAAGTGCGAAAAGTGGTTTTTCAACACTAACACAAGTGCAAAAAGTGGTTTTTCAACACTAACGCAAGTGCGAAAAGTGGTTTTCCACACTAATACAAGTGCAAAAGTGGTTTCCTGCACCAACACAAGTGCGAAAAGTGGTTTTTCAACACTAACACAAGTGTGAAAAGTGGTTTTTCAACACTAACACAAGTGCGAAAAGTGGTTTTTCAACACTAACACAAGTGCGAAAAGTGGTTTTTCAACACTAACACAAGTGTGAAAAGTGTTTTTTCCACACTAATACAAGTGCAAAAGTGGTTTTCTGCACCAACACAAGTGCGAAAAGTGGTTTTTCAACACTAGCACAAGTGCGAAAAGTGGTTTTTCAACACTAACACAAGTGTGAAAAGTGTTTTTTCCACACTAATACAAGTGCAAAAGTGGTTTCCTGCACCAACACAAGTGCAAAAAGTGGTTTTTCAACACTAACACAAGTGCGAAAAGTGGTTTTTCAACACTAACACAAGTGCGAAAAGTGGTTTTTCAACACTATCACAAGTGCAAAAAGTGTTTTTTCCACACTAATACAAGTACAAAAGTGGTTTCCTGCACCAACACAAGTGCGAAAAGTGGTTTTCAACACTAACACAAGTGCGAAAAGTGTTTTTTCCACACTAATACAAGTGCAAAAGTGGTTTCCTGCACCAACACAAGTGCGAAAAGTGGTTTTTCAACACTAACACAAATGCGAAAAGTTGTTTTTCAACACTAACACAAGTGCGAAAAGTGGTTTTTCCACACTAATACAAGTGCAAAAGTGGTTTCCTGCACCAACACAAGTGCGAAAAGTTGTTTTTCAACACTAACACAAGTGCGAAAAGTGGTTTTTCAACACTAACACAAGTGCGAAAAGTGGTTTTTCAACACTAACACAAGTGCGAAAAGTGGTTTTTCCACACTAATACAAGTGCAAAAGTGGTTTTTCCACACTAATACAAGTGCACAAGTGGTTTCCTGCACCAACACAAGTGCGAAAAGTGGTTTTTCAACACTAACACAAGTGCGAAAAGTGGTTTTTCAACACTATCACAAGTGCAAAAAGTGTTTTTTCCACACTAATACAAGTGCAAAAGTGGTTTGCTGCACCAACACAAGTGCGAAAAGTGGTATTTCAACACTAACACAAGTGCGAAAAGTGGTTTTTCAACACTAACACAAGTGCGAAAAGTGGTTTTTCAACACTATCACAAGTGCAAAAAGTGTTTTTTCCACACTAATACAAGTGCAAAAGTGGTTTCCTGCACCAACACAAGCGCAAAAAGTGGTTTTTCAACACTAACACAAGTGCGAAAAGTGGTTTTTCAACACTAACACAAGTGCGAAAAGTGGTTTTTCCACACTAATACAAGTGCGAAAAGTGGTTTTTCAAGACTAACACAAGTGCGAAAAGTGTTTTTTCCACACTAATACAAGTGCAAAAGTGGTTTCCTGCACCAACACAAGTGCGAAAAGTGGTTTTTCAACACTAACACAAGTGCGAAAAGTTGTTTTTCAACACTAACACAAGTGCGAAAAGTGGTTTTTCCACACTAATACAAGTGCAAAAGTGGTTTCCTGCACCAACACAAGTGCGAAAAGTGGTTTTTCAACATTAACACAAGTGCGAAAAGTGTTTTTTCCACACTAATACAAGTGCAAAAGTGGTTTCCTGCACCAACACAAGTGCGAAAAGTGGTTTTTCAACACTAACACAAGTGCGAAAAGTGGTTTTTCAACACTAACACAAGTGCGAAAAGTGTTTTTTCCACACTAATACAAGTGCAAAAGTGGTTTCCTGCACCAACACAAGTGTGAAAAGTGGTTTTTCAACACTAACACAAGTGCGAAAAGTGGTTTTTCAAGACTAACACAAGTGCGAAAAGTGGTTTTTCAACACTATCACAAGTGCAAAAAGTGTTTTTTCCACACTAATACAAGTGCAAAAGTGGTTTCCTGCACCAACACAAGTGCGAAAAGTGGTTTTTCAACACTAACACAAGTGCGAAAAGTGGTTTTTCAACACTAACACAAGTGCGAAAAGTGGTTTTTCAACACTAACAAAAGTGCGAAAAGTGTTTTTTCCACACTAATACAAGTGCAAAAGTGGTTTCCTGCACCAACACAAGTGCGAAAAGTGGTTTTTCAACACTAACACAAGTGCGAAAAGTGGTTTTTCAACACTAACACAAGTGCGAAAAGTGGTTTTCCACACTAATACAAGTGCAAAAGTGGTTTCCTGCACCAACACAAGTGCGAAAAGTGTTTTTTCAACACTAACACAAGTGCGAAAAGTGGTTTTTCAACACTAACACAAGTGTGAAAAGTGTTTTTTCCACACTAATACAAGTGCAAAAGTGGTTTCCTGCACCAACACAAGTGCGAAAAGTGGTTTTTCAACACTAACACAAGTGTGAAAAGTGGTTTTTCAACACTAACACAAGTGTGAAAAGTGGTTTTTCAACACTAACACAAGTGCGAAAAGTGTTTTTTCCACACTAATACAAGTGCAAAAGTGGTTTCCTGCACCAACACAAGTGCGAAAAGTGGTTTTTCAACATTAACACAAGTGCGAAAAGTGTTTTTTCCACACTAATACAAGTGCAAAAGTGGTTTCCTGCACCAACACAAGTGCGAAAAGTGGTTTTTCAACACTAACACAAGTGCAAAAAGTGGTTTTTCCACACTAACACAAGAGCGAAAAGTGGTTTTTCAACACTAACACAAGTGCGAAAAGTGGTTTTTCAACACTAACACAAGTGTGAAAAGTGTTTTTTCCACACTAATACAAGTGCAAAAGTGGTTTCCTGCACCAACACAAGTGCGAAAAGTGGTTTTTCAACACTAACACAAGTGCGAAAAGTGGTTTTTCAACACTAACACAAGTGCGAAAAGTGTTTTTTCCACACTAATACAAGTGCAAAAGTGGTTTCCTGCACCAACACAAGTGTGAAAAGTGGTTTTTCAACACTAACACAAGTGCGAAAAGTGGTTTTTCAAGACTAACACAAGTGCGAAAAGTGGTTTTTCAACACTATCACAAGTGCAAAAAGTGTTTTTTCCACACTAATACAAGTGCAAAAGTGGTTTCCTGCACCAACACAAGTGCGAAAAGTGGTTTTTCAACACTAACACAAGTGCGAAAAGTGGTTTTTCAACACTAACACAAGTGCGAAAAGTGGTTTTTCAACACTAACAAAAGTGCGAAAAGTGTTTTTTCCACACTAATACAAGTGCAAAAGTGGTTTCCTGCACCAACACAAGTGCGAAAAGTGGTTTTTCAACACTAACACAAGTGCGAAAAGTGGTTTTTCAACACTAACACAAGTGCGAAAAGTGGTTTTCCACACTAATACAAGTGCAAAAGTGGTTTCCTGCACCAACACAAGTGCGAAAAGTGTTTTTTCAACACTAACACAAGTGCGAAAAGTGGTTTTTCAACACTAACACAAGTGTGAAAAGTGTTTTTTCCACACTAATACAAGTGCAAAAGTGGTTTCCTGCACCAACACAAGTGCGAAAAGTGGTTTTTCAACACTAACACAAGTGTGAAAAGTGGTTTTTCAACACTAACACAAGTGTGAAAAGTGGTTTTTCAACACTAACACAAGTGCGAAAAGTGTTTTTTCCACACTAATACAAGTGCAAAAGTGGTTTCCTGCACCAACACAAGTGCGAAAAGTGGTTTTTCAACATTAACACAAGTGCGAAAAGTGTTTTTTCCACACTAATACAAGTGCAAAAGTGGTTTCCTGCACCAACACAAGTGCGAAAAGTGGTTTTTCAACACTAACACAAGTGCAAAAAGTGGTTTTTCCACACTAACACAAGAGCGAAAAGTGGTTTTTCAACACTAACACAAGTGCGAAAAGTGGTTTTTCAACACTAACACAAGTGTGAAAAGTGTTTTTTCCACACTAATACAAGTGCAAAAGTGGTTTCCTGCACCAACACAAGTGCGAAAAGTGGTTTTTCAACACTAACACAAGTGCGAAAAGTGGTTTTTCCACACTAATACAAGTGCGAAAAGTGGTTTTTCAAGTCTAACACAAGTGCGAAAAGTGGTTTTTCAACACTATCACAAGTGCAAAAAGTGTTTTTTCCACACTAATACAAGTGCAAAAGTGGTTTCCTGCACCAACACAAGTGCGAAAAGTGGTTTTTCAACACTAACACAAGTGCGAAAAGTGGTTTTTCAACACTATCACAAGTGCAAAAAGTGTTTTTTCCACACTAATACAAGTGCAAAAGTGGTTTCCTGCACCAACACAAGTGTGAAAAGTGGTTTTTCAACACTAACACAAGTGCGAAAAGTGGTTTTTCAACACTAACACAAGTGCGAAAAGTGGTTTTTCAACACTAACACAAGTGCGAAAAGTGGTTTTTCCACACTAATACAAGTGCAAAAGTGGTTTCCTGCACCAACACAAGTGCGAAAAGTGGTTTTTCAACACTAACACAAGTGCGAAAAGTGATTTTTCAACACTAACACAAGTGCGAAAAGTGGTTTTTCAACACTATCACAAGTGCAAAAAGTGTTTTTTCCACACTAATACAAGTGCAAAAGTGGTTTCCTGCACCAACACAAGTGCGAAAAGTGGTTTTTCAACACTAACACAAGTGCGAAAAGTGGTTTTTCAACACTATCACAAGTGCAAAAAGTGTTTTTTCCACACTAATACAAGTGCAAAAGTGGTTTCCTGCACCAACACATGTGCGAAAAGTGGTTTTTCAACACTAACACAAGTGCGAAAAGTGGTTTTTCAACACTAACAAAAGTGCGAAAAGTGTTTTTGCCACACTAATACAAGTGCAAAAGTGGTTTCCTGCACCAACACAAGTGCGAAAAGTGGTTTTTCAACACTAACACAAGTGCGAAAAGTGGTTTTTCAACACTAACACAAGTGCGAAAAGTGGTTTTCCACACTAATACAAGTGCAAAAGTGGTTTCCTGCACCAACACAAGTGCGAAAAGTGGTTTTTCAACACTAACACAAGTGCGAAAAGTGGTTTTTCAACACTAACACAAGTGTGAAAAGTGTTTTTTCCACACTAATACAAGTGCAAAAGTGGTTTCCTGCACCAACACAAGTGCGAAAAGTGGTTTTTCAACACTAACACAAGTGTGAAAAGTGGTTTTTCAACACTAACACAAGTGCGAAAAGTGATTTTTCAACACGAACACAAGTGCGAAAAGTGATTTTTCAACACTAACACAAGTGCGAAAAGTGGTTTTTCCACACTAATACAAGTGCAAAAGTGGTTTCCTGCACCAACACAAGTGCGAAAAGTGGTTTTTCAACACTAACACAAGTGCGAAAAGTGGTTTTTCAACACTAACACAAGTGCAAAAAGTGGTTTTCCACACTAATACAAGTGCAAAAGTGGTTTCCTGCACCAACACAAGTGCGAAAAGTGTTTTTTCAACACTAACACAAGTGCGAAAAGTGGTTTTTCAACACTAACACAAGTGTGAAAAGTGTTTTTTCCACACTAATACAAGTGCAAAAGTGGTTTCCTGCACCAACACAAGTGCGAAAAGTGGTTTTTCAACACTAACACAAGTGTGAAAAGTGGTTTTTCAACACTAACACAAGTGCGAAAAGTGGTTTTTCAACACTATCACAAGTGCAAAAAGTGTTTTTTCCACACTAATACAAGTGCAAAAGTGGTTTCCTGCACCAACACAAGTGCAAAAAGTGGTTTTTCAACACTAACACAAGTGCGAAAAGTGGTTTTTCAACACTAACACAAGTGCGAAAAGTGGTATTTCCACACTAATACAAGTGCGAAAAGTGGTTTTTCAAGACTAACACAAGTGCGAAAAGTGGTTTTTCAACACTATCACAAGTGCAAAAAGTGTTTTTTCCACACTAATACAAGTGCAAAAGTGGTTTCCTGCACCAACACAAGTGCGAAAAGTGGTTTTTCAACACTAACACAAGTGCGAAAAGTGGTTTTTCAACACTATCACAAGTGCAAAAAGTGTTTTTTCCACACTAATACAAGTGCAAAAGTGGTTTCCTGCACCAACACAAGTGTGAAAAGTGGTTTTTCAACACTAACACAAGTGCGAAAAGTGGTTTTTCAACACTAACACAAGTGCGAAAAGTGGTTTTTCAACACTAACACAAGTGCGAAAAGTGGTTTTTCCACACTAATACAAGTGCAAAAGTGGTTTCCTGCACCAACACAAGTGCGAAACGTGGTTTTTCAACACTAACACAAGTGCAAAAAGTGGTTTTCAAGACTAACACAAGTGCGAAAAGTGGTTTTTCAACACTATCACAAGTGCAAAAAGTGTTTTTTCCACACTAATACAAGTGCAAAAGTGGTTTCCTGCACCAACACAAGTGCGAAAAGTGGTTTTTCAACACTAACACAAGTGCGAAAAGTGGTTTTTCAACACTAACACAAGTGCGAAAAGTGGTTTTTCAACACTAACAAAAGTGCGAAAAGTGTTTTTTCCACACTAATACAAGTGCAAAAGTGGTTTCCTGCACCAACACAAGTGCGAAAAGTGGTTTTTCAACACTAACACAAGTGCGAAAAGTGGTTTTTCAACACTAACACAAGTGCGAAAAGTGGTTTTCCACACTAATACAAGTGCAAAAGTGGTTTCCTGCACCAACACAAGTGCGAAAAGTGTTTTTTCAACACTAACACAAGTGCGAAAAGTGGTTTTTCAACACTAACACAAGTGTGAAAAGTGTTTTTTCCACACTAATACAAGTGCAAAAGTGGTTTCCTGCACCAACACAAGTGCGAAAAGTGGTTTTTCAACACTAACACAAGTGTGAAAAGTGGTTTTTCAACACTAACACAAGTGTGAAAAGTGGTTTTTCAACACTAACACAAGTGCGAAAAGTGTTTTTTCCACACTAATACAAGTGCAAAAGTGGTTTCCTGCACCAACACAAGTGCGAAAAGTGGTTTTTCAACATTAACACAAGTGCGAAAAGTGTTTTTTCCACACTAATACAAGTGCAAAAGTGGTTTCCTGCACCAACACAAGTGCGAAAAGTGGTTTTTCAACACTAACACAAGTGCAAAAAGTGGTTTTTCCACACTAACACAAGAGCGAAAAGTGGTTTTTCAACACTAACACAAGTGCGAAAAGTGGTTTTTCAACACTAACACAAGTGTGAAAAGTGTTTTTTCCACACTAATACAAGTGCAAAAGTGGTTTCCTGCACCAACACAAGTGCGAAAAGTGGTTTTTCAACACTAACACAAGTGCGAAAAGTGGTTTTTCCACACTAATACAAGTGCGAAAAGTGGTTTTTCAAGTCTAACACAAGTGCGAAAAGTGGTTTTTCAACACTATCACAAGTGCAAAAAGTGTTTTTTCCACACTAATACAAGTGCAAAAGTGGTTTCCTGCACCAACACAAGTGCGAAAAGTGGTTTTTCAACACTAACACAAGTGCGAAAAGTGGTTTTTCAACACTATCACAAGTGCAAAAAGTGTTTTTTCCACACTAATACAAGTGCAAAAGTGGTTTCCTGCACCAACACAAGTGTGAAAAGTGGTTTTTCAACACTAACACAAGTGCGAAAAGTGGTTTTTCAACACTAACACAAGTGCGAAAAGTGGTTTTTCAACACTAACACAAGTGCGAAAAGTGGTTTTTCCACACTAATACAAGTGCAAAAGTGGTTTCCTGCACCAACACAAGTGCGAAAAGTGGTTTTTCAACACTAACACAAGTGCGAAAAGTGATTTTTCAACACTAACACAAGTGCGAAAAGTGGTTTTTCAACACTATCACAAGTGCAAAAAGTGTTTTTTCCACACTAATACAAGTGCAAAAGTGGTTTCCTGCACCAACACAAGTGCGAAAAGTGGTTTTTCAACACTAACACAAGTGCGAAAAGTGGTTTTTCAACACTATCACAAGTGCAAAAAGTGTTTTTTCCACACTAATACAAGTGCAAAAGTGGTTTCCTGCACCAACACATGTGCGAAAAGTGGTTTTTCAACACTAACACAAGTGCGAAAAGTGGTTTTTCAACACTAACAAAAGTGCGAAAAGTGTTTTTGCCACACTAATACAAGTGCAAAAGTGGTTTCCTGCACCAACACAAGTGCGAAAAGTGGTTTTTCAACACTAACACAAGTGCGAAAAGTGGTTTTTCAACACTAACACAAGTGCGAAAAGTGGTTTTCCACACTAATACAAGTGCAAAAGTGGTTTCCTGCACCAACACAAGTGCGAAAAGTGGTTTTTCAACACTAACACAAGTGCAAAAAGTGGTTTTTCAACACTAACACAAGTGTGAAAAGTGTTTTTTCCACACTAATACAAGTGCAAAAGTGGTTTCCTGCACCAACACAAGTGCGAAAAGTGGTTTTTCAACACTAACACAAGTGTGAAAAGTGGTTTTTCAACACTAACACAAGTGCGAAAAGTGATTTTTCAACACTAACACAAGTGCGAAAAGTGATTTTTCAACACTAACACAAGTGCGAAAAGTGGTTTTTCCACACTAATACAAGTGCAAAAGTGGTTTCCTGCACCAACACAAGTGCGAAAAGTGGTTTTTCAACACTAACACAAGTGCGAAAAGTGGTTTTTCAACACTAACACAAGTGCAAAAAGTGGTTTTTCCACACTAATACAAGTGCAAAAGTGGTTTCCTGCACCAACACAAGTGCGAAAAGTGTTTTTTCAACACTAACACAAGTGCGAAAAGTGGTTTTTCAACACTAACACAAGTGTGAAAAGTGTTTTTTCCACACTAATACAAGTGCAAAAGTGGTTTCCTGCACCAACACAAGTGCGAAAAGTGGTTTTTCAACACTAACACAAGTGTGAAAAGTGGTTTTTCAACACTAACACAAGTGCGAAAAGTGGTTTTTCAACACTATCACAAGTGCAAAAAGTGTTTTTTCCACACTAATACAAGTGCAAAAGTGGTTTCCTGCACCAACACAAGTGCAAAAAGTGGTTTTTCAACACTAACACAAGTGCGAAAAGTGGTTTTTCAACACTAACACAAGTGCGAAAAGTGGTATTTCCACACTAATACAAGTGCGAAAAGTGGTTTTTCAAGACTAACACAAGTGCGAAAAGTGGTTTTTCAACACTATCACAAGTGCAAAAAGTGTTTTTTCCACACTAATACAAGTGCAAACGTGGTTTCCTGCACCAACACAAGTGCGAAAAGTGGTTTTTCAACACTAACACAAGTGCGAAAAGTGGTTTTTCAACACTATCACAAGTGCAAAAAGTGTTTTTTCCACACTAATACAAGTGCAAAAGTGGTTTCCTGCACCAACACAAGTGTGAAAAGTGGTTTTTCAACACTAACACAAGTGCGAAAAGTGGTTTTTCAACACTAACACAAGTGCGAAAAGTGGTTTTTCAACACTAACACAAGTGCGAAAAGTGGTTTTTCCACACTAATACAAGTGCAAAAGTGGTTTCCTGCACCAACACAAGTGCGAAACGTGGTTTTTCAACACTAACACAAGTGCAAAAAGTGGTTTTCAAGACTAACACAAGTGCGAAAAGTGGTTTTTCAACACTATCACAAGTGCAAAAAGTGTTTTTTCCACACTAATACAAGTACAAAAGTGGTTTCCTGCACCAACACAAGTGCGAAAAGTGGTTTTTCAACACTAACACAAGTGCGAAAAGTGGTTTTTCAACACTATCACAAGTGCAAAAAGTGTTTTTTCCACACTAATACAAGTGCAAAAGTGGTTTCCTGCACCAACACAAGTGCGAAAAGTGGTTTTTCAACACTAACACAAGTGCGAAAAGTGGTTTTTCAACACTAACACAAGTGCGAAAAGTGGTTTTTCAACACTAACAAAAGTGCGAAAAGTGTTTTTTCCACACTAATACAAGTGCAAAAGTGGTTTCCTGCACCAACACAAGTGCGAAAAGTGGTTTTTCAACACTAACACAAGTGCGAAAAGTGGTTTTTCAACACTAACACAAGTGTGAAAAGTGTTTTTTCCACACTATTACAAGTGCAAAAGTGGTTTCCTGCACCAACACAAGTGCAAAAAGTGGTTTTTCAACACTAACACAAGTGCGAAAAGTGGTTTTTCAACACTAACACAACTGCGAAAAGTGGTTTTTCCACACTAATACAAGTGCAAAAGTGGTTTCCTGCACCAACACAAGTGCGAAAAGTGGTTTTTCAACACTAACACAAGTGCGAAAAGTGGTTTTTCAACACTAACACAAGTGCGAAAACTGGTTTTTCAACACTAATACAAGTGCGAAAAGTGGTTTTCCACACCAATACAAGTGCAAAAGTGGTTTGCTGCACCAACACAAGTGCGAAAAGTGGTTTTCAACACTAACACAAGTGCGAAAAGTGGTTTTTCCACACTAATACAAGTGCAAAAGTGGTTTCCTGCACCAACACAAGTGCGAAAAGTGGTTTTTCAACACTAACACAAGTGCGAAAAGTGGTTTTTCAACACTAACACAAGTGCGAAAAGTGGTTTTTCAACACTATCACAAGTGCAAAAAGTGTTTTTTCCACACTAATACAAGTACAAAAGTGGTTTCCTGCACCAACACAAGTGCGAAAAGTGGTTTTTCAACACTAACACAAGTGCGAAAAGTGGTTTTTCAACACTAACACAAGTGCGAAAAGTGGTTTTTCAACACTAACAAAAGTGCAAAAAGTGTTTTTTCCACACTAATACAAGTGCAAAAGTGGTTTCCTGCACCAACACAAGTGCGAAAAGTGGTTTTTCAACACTAACACAAGTGCGAAAAGTGGTTTTTCAACACTAACACAAGTGCGAAAAGTGGTTTTTCAACACTAATACAAGTGCGAAAAGTGGTTTTCCACACTAATACAAGTGCAAAAGTGGTTTCCTGCACCAACACAAGTGCGAAAAGTGGTTTTTCAACACTAACACAAGTGCGAAAAGTGGTTTTTCAACACTAACACAAGTGCGAAAAGTGGTTTTTCAACACTAACACAAGTGCGAAATGTGGTTTTTCAACACTAACACAAGTGCGAAAAGTGTTTTTTCCGCACTAATACAAGTGCAAATGTGGTTTCCTGCACCAACACAAGTGCGAAAAGTGGTTTTTCAACACTAACACAAGTGCGAAAAGTGGTTTTTCAACACTAACACAAGTGCTAAAAGTGGTTTTTCAACACTAACACAAGTGCAAAAAGTGGTTCTTCCACACTAATACAAGTGCAAAAGTGGTTTCCTGCACCAACACAAGTGCGAAAAGTGGTTTTTCAACACTAACACAAGTGCGAAAAGTGGTTTTTCAACACTAACACAAGTGCGAAAAGTGGTTTTTCAACATTAACACAAGTGCGAAAAGTGTTTTTTCCACACTAATACAAGTGCAAAAGTGGTTTCCTGCACCAACACAAGTGCGAAAAGTGGTTTTTCAACACTAACACAAGTGCGAAAAGTGGTTTTTCAACACTAACACAAGTGCGAAAAGTGGTTTTTCCACACTAATACAAGTGCAAAAGTGGTTTCCTGCACCAACACAAGTGCGAAAGGTGGTTTTTCAAAACTAACACAAGTGCGAAAAGTGGTTTTTCAACACTAACACAAGTGCGAAAAGTGGTTTTTCAACACTAACACAAGTGCGAAAAGTGGTTTTTCAACACTAACACAAGTGCGAAAAGTGGTTTTTCAACACTAAAACAAGTGCGAAAAGTGTTTTTTCCACACTAATACAAGTGCAAAAGTGGTTTCCTGCACCAACACAAGTGCGAAAAGTGGTTTTTCAACACTAACACAAGTGCGAAAAGTGGTTTTTCAACACTAACACAAGTGCGAAAAGTGGTTTTTCAACACTAACACAAGTCCGAAAAGTGGTTTTTCCACACTAATACAAGTGCAAAAGTGGTTTCCTGCACCAACACAAGTGCGAAAAGTGGTTTTTCAACACTAACACAAGTGCGAAAAGTGGTTTTTCAAGACTAACACAAGTGCGAAAAGTGGTTTTTCAACACTATCACAAGTGCAAAAAGTGTTTTTTCCAAACTAATACAAGTGCAAAAGTGGTTTCCTGCACCAACACAAGTGCGAAAAGTGGTTTTTCAACACTAACACAAGTGCAAAAAGTGGTTTTTCAACACTATCACAAGTGCAAAAAGTGTTTTTTCCACACTAATACCGGTGCAAAAGTGGTTTCCTGCACCAACACAAGTGCGAAAAGTGGTTTTTCAACACTAACACAAGTGCGAAAAGTGGTTTTTCAACACTAACACAAGTGCGAAAAGTTGTTTTTCAACACTAACAAAAGTGCGAAAAGTGTTTTTTCCACACTAATACAAGTGCAAAAGTGGTTTCCTGCACCAACACAAGTGCGAAAAGTGGTTTTTCAACACTAACACAAGTGCAAAAAGTGGTTTTTCAACACTAACACAAGTGCGAAAAGTGGTTTTCCACACTAATACAAGTGCAAAAGTGGTTTCCTGCACCAACACAAGTGCGAAAAGTGGTTTTTCAACACTACCACAAGTGTAAAAAGTGGTTTTTCAACACTAACACAAGTGCGAAAAGTGGTTTTTCAACACTAACACAAGTGCGAAAAGTGGTTTTTCAACACTATCACAAGTGCAAAAAGTGTTTTTTCCACACGAATACAAGTGCAAAAGTGGTTTCCGGCACCAACACAAGTGCGAAAAGTGGTTTTTCAACACTAACACAAGTGCGAAAAGTGGTTTTTCAACACTATCACAAGTGCAAAAAGTGTTTTTTCCACACTAATACAAGTGCAAAAGTGGTTTCCTGCACCAACACAAGTGTGAAAAGTGGTTTTTCAACACTAACACAAGTGCGAAAAGTGGTTTTTCAACACTAACACAAGTGCGAAAAGTGGTTTTTCAACACTAACACAAGTGCGAAAAGTGGTTTTTCCACACTAATACAAGTGCAAAAGTGGTTTCCTGCACCAACACAAGTGCGAAAAGTGGTTTTTCAACACTAACACAAGTGCGAAAAGTGGTTTTTCAAGACTAACACAAGTGCGAAAAGTGGTTTTTCAACACTATCACAAGTGCAAAAAGTGTTTTTTCCACACTAATACAAGTACAAAAGTGGTTTCCTGCACCAACACAAGTGCGAAAAGTGGTTTTTCAACACTAACACAAGTGCGAAAAGTGGTTTTTCAACACTATCACAAGTGCAAAAAGTGTTTTTTCCACACTAATACAAGTGCAAAAGTGGTTTCCTGCACCAACACATGTGCGAAAAGTGGTTTTTCAACACTAACACAAGTGCGAAAAGTGGTTTTTCAACACTAACAAAAGTGCGAAAAGTGTTTTTGCCACACTAATACAAGTGCAAAAGTGGTTTCCTGCACCAACACAAGTGCGAAAAGTGGTTTTTCAACACTAACACAAGTGCGAAAAGTGGTTTTTCAACACTAACACAAGTGCGAAAAGTGGTTTTCCACACTAATACAAGTGCAAAAGTGGTTTCCTGCACCAACACAAGTGCGAAAAGTGGTTTTTCAACACTAACACAAGTGCGAAAGTGGTTTTTCAACACTAACACAAGTGTGAAAAGTGTTTTTTCCACACTAATACAAGTGCAAAAGTGGTTTCCTGCACCAACACAAGTGCGAAAGGTGGTTTTTCAACACTAACACAAGTGTGAAAAGTGGTTTTTCAACACTAACACAAGTGCGAAAAGTGATTTTTCAACACTAACACAAGTGCGAAAAGTGATTTTTCAACACTAACACAAGTGCGAAAAGTGGTTTTTCCACACTAATACAAGTGCAAAAGTGGTTTCCTGCACCAACACAAGTGCAAAAAGTGGTTTTTCAACACTAACACAAGTGCGAAAAGTGGTTTTTCAACACTAACACAAGTGCGAAAAGTGGTTTTTCCACACTAATACAAGTGCAAAAGTGGTTTCCTGCACCAACACAAGTGCGAAAAGTGGTTTTTCAACACTAACACAAGTGCGAAAAGTAGTTTTTCAACACTAACACAAGTGTGAAAAGTGGTTTTTCAACACTAACACAAGTGCGAAAAGTGTTTTTTCCACACTAATACAAGTGCAAAAGTGGTTTCCTGCACCAACACAAGTGTGAAAAGTGGTTTTTCAACACTAACACAAGTGCGAAAAGTTGTTTTTCAACACTAACACAAGTGCGAAAAGTGGTTTTTCCACACTAATACAAGTGCAAAAGTGGTTTCCTGCACCAACACAAGTGCGAAAAGTGGTTTTTCAACACTAACACAAGTGCGAAAAGTGGTTTTTCAACACTAACACAAGTGCGAAAAGTGGTTTTCCACACTAATACAAGTGCAAAAGTGGTTTCCTGCACCAACACAAGTGCGAAAAGTGGTTTTTCAACACTAACACAAGTGCGAAAAGTGGTTTTTCAACACTAACACAAGTGTGAAAAGTGTTTTTTCCACACTAATACAAGTGCAAAAGTGGTTTCCTGCACCAACACAAGTGCAAAAAGTGGTTTTTCAACACTAACACAAGTGCGAAAAGTGGTTTTTCAACACTAACACAAGTGCGAAAAGTGGTTTTTCCACACTAATACAAGTGCAAAAGTGGTTTCCTGCACCAACACAAGTGCGAAAAGTGGTTTTTCAACACTAACACAAGTGCGAAAAGTGTTTTTTCCACACTAATACAAGTGCAAAAGTGGTTTCCTGCACCAACACAAGTGCGAAAAGTGGTTTTTCAACACTAACACAAGTGCGAAAAGTTGTTTTTCAACACTAACACAAGTGCGAAAAGTGGTTTCCTGCACCAACACAAGTGCGAAAAGTGGTTTTTCAACACTAACACAAGTGCGAAAAGTGGTTTTTCAACACTAACACAAGTGTGAAAAGTGTTTTTTCCACACTAATACAAGTGCAAAAGTGGTTTCCTGCACCAACACAAGTGCAAAAAGTGGTTTTTCAACACTAACACAAGTGCGAAAAGTGGTTTTTCAACACTAACACAAGTGCGAAAAGTGGTTTTTCCACACTAATACAAGTGCAAAAGTGGTTTCCTGCACCAACACAAGTGCGAAAAGTGGTTTTTCAACACTAACACAAGTGCGAAAAGTAGTTTTTCAACACTAACACAAGTGTGAAAAGTGGTTTTTCAACACTAACACAAGTGCGAAAAGTGTTTTTTCCACACTAATACAAGTGCAAAAGTGGTTTCCTGCACCAACACAAGTGCGAAAAGTGGTTTTTCAACACTAACACAAGTGCGAAAAGTTGTTTTTCAACACTAACACAAGTGCGAAAAGTGGTTTTTCCACACTAATACAAGTGCAAAAGTGGTTTCCTGCACCAACACAAGTGCGAAAAGTGGTTTTTCAACACTAACACAAGTGCGAAAAGTGGTTTTCCACACTAATACAAGTGCAAAAGTGGTTTCCTGCACCAACACAAGTGCGAAAAGTGGTTTTTCAACACTAACACAAATGCGAAAAGTGGTTTTTCAACACTAACACAAGTGTGAAAAGTGTTTTTTCCACACTAATACAAGTGCAAAAGTGGTTTCCTGCACCAACACAAGTGCAAAAAGTGGTTTTTCAACACTAACACAAGTGCGAAAAGTGGTTTTTCAACACTAACACAAGTGCGAAAAGTGGTTTTTCCACACTAATACAAGTGCAAAAGTGGTTTCCTGCACCAACACAAGTGCGAAAAGTGGTTTTTCAACACTAACACAAGTGCGAAAAGTGTTTTTTCCACACTAATACAAGTGCAAAAGTGGTTTCCTGCACCAACACAAGTGCGAAAAGTGGTTTTTCAACACTAACACAAGTGCGAAAGTGGTTTTTCAACACTAACACAAGTGTGAAAAGTGTTTTTTCCACACTAATACAAGTGCAAAAGTGGTTTCCTGCACCAACACAAGTGCGAAAGGTGGTTTTTCAACACTAACACAAGTGTGAAAAGTGGTTTTTCAACACTAACACAAGTGCGAAAAGTGATTTTTCAACACTAACACAAGTGCGAAAAGTGATTTTTCAACACTAACACAAGTGCGAAAAGTGGTTTTTCCACACTAATACAAGTGCAAAAGTGGTTTCCTGCACCAACACAAGTGCGAAAAGTGGTTTTTCAACACTAACACAAGTGCGAAAAGTGGTTTTTCAACACTATCACAAGTGCAAAAAGTGTTTTTTCCACACTAATACAAGTGCAAAAGTGGTTTGCTGCACCAACACAAGTGCGAAAAGTGGTTTTTCAACACTAACACAAGTGCGAAAAGTGGTTTTTCAACACTAACACAAGTGCGAAAAGTGGTTTTTCAACACTATCACAAGTGCAAAAAGTGTTTTTTCCACACTAATACAAGTGCAAAAGTGGTTTCCTGCACCAACACAAGTGCAAAAAGTGGTTTTTCAACACTAACACAAGTGCGAAAAGTGGTTTTTCAACACTATCACAAGTGCGAAAAGTGGTTTTTCAACACTAATACAAGTGCGAAAAGTGGTTTTCCACACCAATACAAGTGCAAAAGTGGTTTGCTGCACCAACACAAGTGCGAAAAGTGGTTTTCAACACTAACACAAGTGCGAAAAGTGGTTTTTCCACACTAATACAAGTGCAAAAGTGGTTTCCTGCACCAACACAAGTGCGAAAAGTGGTTTTTCAACACTAACACAAGTGCGAAAAGTGGTTTTTCAACACTAACACAAGTGCGAAAAGTGGTTTTTCAACACTATCACAAGTGCAAAAAGTGTTTTTTCCACACTAATACAAGTACAAAAGTGGTTTCCTGCACCAACACAAGTGCGAAATGTGGTTTTTCAACACTAACACAAGTGCGAAAAGTGGTTTTTCCACACTAATACAAGTGCAAAAGTGGTTTCCTGCACCAACACAAGTGCGAAAGGTGGTTTTTCAAAACTAACACAAGTGCGAAAAGTGGTTTTTCAACACTAACACAAGTGCGAAAAGTGGTTTTTCAACACTAACACAAGTGCGAAAAGTGGTTTTTCAACACTAACACAAGTGCGAAAAGTGGTTTTTCAACACTAAAACAAGTGCGAAAAGTGTTTGTTCCACACTAATACAAGTGCAAAAGTGGTTTCCTGCACCAACACAAGTGCGAAAAGTGGTTTTTCAACACTAACACAAGTGCGAAAAGTGGTTTTTCAACACTAACACAAGTGCGAAAAGTGGTTTTTCAACACTAACACAAGTGCGAAAAGTGGTTTTTCCACACTAATACAAGTGCAAAAGTGGTTTCCTGCACCAACACAAGTGCGAAAAGTGGTTTTTCAACACTAACACAAGTGCGAAAAGTGGTTTTTCAAGACTAACACAAGTGCGAAAAGTGGTTTTTCAACACTAACACAAGTGCGAAAAGTGGTTTTTCCACACTAATACAAGTGCAAAAGTGGTTTCCTGCACCAACACAAGTGCGAAAAGTGGTTTTTCAACACTAACACAAGTGCGAAAAGTGTTTTTTCCACACTAATACAAGTACAAAAGTGGTTTCCTGCACCAACACAAGTGCGAAATGTGGTTTTTCAACACTAACACAAGTGCGAAAAGTGGTTTTTCAACACTAACACAAGTGCGAAAAGTGGTTTTTCAAGACTAACACAAGTGCGAAAAGTGGTTTTTCAACACTAACACAAGTGCGAAAAGTGGTTTTTCCACACTAATACAAGTGCAAAAGTGGTTTCCTGCACCAACACAAGTGCGAAAAGTGGTTTTTCAACACTAACACAAGTGCAAAAAGTGTTTTTTCCACACTAATACAAGTACAAAAGTGGTTTCCTGCACCAACACAAGTGCGAAATGTGGTTTTTCAACACTAACACAAGTGCGAAAAGTGGTTTTTCCACACTAATACAAGTGCAAAAGTGGTTTCCTGCACCAACACAAGTGCGAAAGGTGGTTTTTCAAAACTAACACAAGTGCGAAAAGTGGTTTTTCAACACTAACACAAGTGCGAAAAGTGGTTTTTCAACACTAACACAAGTGCGAAAAGTGGTTTTTCAACACTAACACAAGTGCGAAAAGTGGTTTTTCAACACTAAAACAAGTGCGAAAAGTGTTTGTTCCACACTAATACAAGTGCAAAAGTGGTTTCCTGCACCAACACAAGTGCGAAAAGTGGTTTTTCAACACTAACACAAGTGCGAAAAGTGGTTTTTCAACACTAACACAGGTGCGAAAAGTGGTTTTTCAACACTAACACAAGTGCGAAAAGTGGTTTTTCCACACTAATACAAGTGCAAAAGTGGTTTCCTGCACCAACACAAGTGCGAAAAGTGGTTTTTCAACACTAACACAAGTGCGAAAAGTGGTTTTTCAAGACTAACACAAGTGCGAAAAGTGGTTTTTCAACACTAACACAAGTGCGAAAAGTGGTTTTTCCACACTAATACAAGTGCAAAAGTGGTTTCCTGCACCAACACAAGTGCGAAAAGTGGTTTTTCAACACTAACACAAGTGCGAAAAGTGTTTTTTCCACACTAATACAAGTGCAAAAGTGGTTTCCTGCACCAACACAAGTGCGAAAAGTGGTTTTTCAACACTAACACAAGTGCGAAAAGTTGTTTTTCAACACTAACACAAGTGCGAAAAGTGGTTTCCTGCACCAACACAAGTGCGAAAAGTGGTTTTTCAACACTAACACAAGTGCGAAAAGTGGTTTTTCAACACTAACACAAGTGTGAAAAGTGTTTTTTCCACACTAATACAAGTGCAAAAGTGGTTTCCTGCACCAACACAAGTGCGAAAAGTGGTTTTTCAACACTAACACAAGTGCGAAAAGTAGTTTTTCAACACTAACACAAGTGTGAAAAGTGGTTTTTCAACACTAACACAAGTGCGAAAAGTTGTTTTTCAACACTAACACAAGTGCGAAAAGTGGTTTTTCCACACTAATACAAGTGCAAAAGTGGTTTCCTGCACCAACACAAGTGCGAAAAGTGGTTTTTCAACACTAACACAAGTGCGAAAAGTGGTTTTTCAACACTAACACAAGTGCGAAAAGTGGTTTTCCACACTAATACAAGTGCAAAAGTGGTTTCCTGCACCAACACAAGTGCGAAAAGTGGTTTTTCAACACTAACACAAGTGCGAAAAGTGGTTTTTCAACACTAACACAAGTGTGAAAAGTGTTTTTTCCACACTAATACAAGTGCAAAAGTGGTTTCCTGCACCAACACAAGTGCAAAAAGTGGTTTTTCAACACTAACACAAGTGCGAAAAGTGGTTTTTCAACACTAACACAAGTGCGAAAAGTGGTTTTTCCACACTAATACAAGTGCAAAAGTGGTTTCCTGCACCAACACAAGTGCAAAAAGTGGTTTTTCAACACTAACACAAGTGCGAAAAGTGTTTTTTCCACACTAATACAAGTGCAAAAGTGGTTTCCTGCACCAACACAAGTGCGAAAAGTGGTTTTTCAACACTAACACAAGTGCGAAAAGTTGTTTTTCAACACTAACACAAGTGCGAAAAGTGGTTTTTCCACACTAATACAAGTGCAAAAGTGGTTTCCTGCACCAACACAAGTGCGAAAAGTTGTTTTTCAACACTAACACAAGTGCGAAAAGTGGTTTTTCAACACTAACACAAGTGCGAAAAGTGGTTTTTCAACACTAACACAAGTGCGAAAAGTGGTTTTTCCACACTAATACAAGTGCAAAAGTGGTTTTTCCACACTAATACAAGTGCACAAGTGGTTTCCTGCACCAACACAAGTGCGAAAAGTGGTTTTTCAACACTAACACGAGTGCGAAAAGTGGTTTTTCAACACTATCACAAGTGCAAAAAGTGTTTTTTCCACACTAATACAAGTGCAAAAGTGGTTTGCTGCACCAACACAAGTGCGAAAAGTGGTTTTTCAACACTAACACAAGTGCGAAAAGTGGTTTTTCAACACTAACACAAGTGCGAAAAGTGGTTTTTCAACACTATCACAAGTGCAAAAAGTGTTTTTTCCACACTAATACAAGTGCAAAAGTGGTTTCCTGCACCAACACAAGTGCAAAAAGTGGTTTTTCAACACTAACACAAGTGCGAAAAGTGGTTTTTCAACACTAACACAACTGCGAAAAGTGGTTTTTCCACACTAATACAAGTGCAAAAGTGGTTTCCTGCACCAACACAAGTGTGAAAAGTGGTTTTTCAACACTAACACAAGTGCGAAAAGTGGTTTTTCAACACTAACACAAGTGCGAAAAGTGGTTTTTCAACACTAATACAAGTGCGAAAAGTGGTTTTCCACACCAATACAAGTGCAAAAGTGGTTTGCTGCACCAACACAAGTGCGAAAAGTGGTTTTCAACACTAACACAAGTGCGAAAAGTGGTTTTTCAACACTAACACAAGTGCGAAAAGTGGTTTCCTGCACCAACACAAGTGCAAAAGTGGTTTCCTGCACCAACACAAGTGCGAAAAGTGGTTTTTCAACACTAACACAAGTGCGAAAAGTGGTTTTTCAACACTATCACAAGTGCGAAAAGTGGTTTTTCAACACTATCACAAGTGCAAAAAGTGTTTTTTCCACACTAATACAAGTACAAAAGTGGTTTCCTGCACCAACACAAGTGCGAAAAGTGGTTTTTCAACACTAACACAAGTGCGAAAAGTGGTTTTTCCACACTAATACAAGTGCAAAAGTGGTTTCCTGCACCAACACAAGTGCGAAAGGTGGTTTTTCAAAACTAACACAAGTGCGAAAAGTGGTTTTTCAACACTAACACAAGTGCGAAAAGTGGTTTTTCAACACTAACACAAGTGCGAAAAGTGGTTTTTCAACACTAACACAAGTGCGAAAAGTGGTTTTTCAACACTAAAACAAGTGCGAAAAGTGTTTTTTCCACACTAATACAAGTGCAAAAGTGGTTTCCTGCACCAACACAAGTGCGAAAAGTGGTTTTTCAACACACTAACACAAGTGCGAAAAGTGGTTTTTCAACACTAACACAAGTGCGAAAAGTGGTTTTTCAACACTAACACAAGTGCGAAAAGTGGTTTTTCCACACTAATACAAGTGCAAAAGTGGTTTCCTGCACCAACACAAGTGCGAAAAGTGGTTTTTCAACACTACCACAAGTGTAAAAAGTGGTTTTTCAACACTAACACAAGTGCGAAAAGTGGTTTTTCAACACTAACACAAGTGCGAAAAGTGTTTTTCAACACTATCACAAGTGCGAAAAGTGTTTTTTCCACACTAATACAAGTGCAAAAGTGGTTTCCTGCACCAACACAAGTGCGAAAAGTGTTTTTCAACACTAACACAAGTGCGAAAAGTTGTTTTTCAACACTAACACAAGTGCGAAAAGTGGTTTTTCCACACTAATACAAGTGCAAAAGTGGTTTCCTGCACCAACACAAGTGCGAAAAGTTGTTTTTCAACACTAACACAAGTGCGAAAAGTGGTTTTTCAACACTAACACAAGTGCGAAAAGTGGTTTTTCAACACTAACACAAGTGCGAAAAGTGGTTTTTCCACACTAATACAAGTGCAAAAGTGGTTTTTCCACACTAATACAAGTGCACAAGTGGTTTCCTGCACCAACACAAGTGCGAAAAGTGGTTTTTCAACACTAACACGAGTGCGAAAAGTGGTTTTTCAACACTATCACAAGTGCAAAAAGTGTTTTTTCCACACTAATACAAGTGCAAAAGTGGTTTGCTGCACCAACACAAGTGCGAAAAGTGGTTTTTCAACACTAACACAAGTGCGAAAAGTGGTTTTTCAACACTAACACAAGTGCGAAAAGTGGTTTTTCAACACTATCACAAGTGCAAAAAGTGTTTTTTCCACACTAATACAAGTGCAAAAGTGGTTTCCTGCACCAACACAAGTGCAAAAAGTGGTTTTTCAACACTAACACAAGTGCGAAAAGTGGTTTTTCAACACTAACACAACTGCGAAAAGTGGTTTTTCCACACTAATACAAGTGCAAAAGTGGTTTCCTGCACCAACACAAGTGTGAAAAGTGGTTTTTCAACACTAACACAAGTGCGAAAAGTGGTTTATCAACACTAACACAAGTGCGAAAAGTGGTTTTTCAACACTAATACAAGTGCGAAAAGTGGTTTTCCACACCAATACAAGTGCAAAAGTGGTTTGCTGCACCAACACAAGTGCGAAAAGTGGTTTTCAACACTAACACAAGTGCGAAAAGTGGTTTTTCAACACTAACACAAGTGCGAAAAGTGGTTTCCTGCACCAACACAAGTGCAAAAGTGGTTTCCTGCACCAACACAAGTGCGAAAAGTGGTTTTTCAACACTAACACAAGTGCGAAAAGTGGTTTTTCAACACTATCACAAGTGCGAAAAGTGGTTTTTCAACACTATCACAAGTGCAAAAAGTGTTTTTTCCACACTAATACAAGTACAAAAGTGGTTTCCTGCACCAACACAAGTGCGAAAAGTGGTTTTTCAACACTAACACAAGTGCGAAAAGTGGTTTTTCCACACTAATACAAGTGCAAAAGTGGTTTCCTGCACCAACACAAGTGCGAAAGGTGGTTTTTCAAAACTAACACAAGTGCGAAAAGTGGTTTTTCAACACTAACACAAGTGCGAAAAGTGGTTTTTCAACACTAACACAAGTGCGAAAAGTGGTTTTTCAACACTAACACAAGTGCGAAAAGTGGTTTTTCAACACTAAAACAAGTGCGAAAAGTGTTTTTTTCCACACTAATACAAGTGCAAAAGTGGTTTCCTGCACCAACACAAGTGCGAAAAGTGGTTTTTCAACACTAACACAAGTGCGAAAAGTGGTTTTTCAACACTAACACAAGTGCGAAAAGTGTTTTTCAACACTAACACAAGTGCGAAAAGTGGTTTTTCCACACTAATACAAGTGCAAAAGTGGTTTCCTGCACCAACACAAGTGCGAAAAGTGGTTTTTCAACACTACCACAAGTGTAAAAAGTGGTTTTTCAACACTAACACAAGTGCGAAAAGTGGTTTTTCAACACTAACACAAGTGCGAAAAAGTGGTTTTTCAACACTATCACAAGTGCAAAAAGTGTTTTTTCCACACGAATACAAGTGCAAAAGTGGTTTCCGGCACCAACACAAGTGCGAAAAGTGGTTTTTCAACACTAACACAAGTGCGAAAAGTGGTTTTTCAACACTATCACAAGTGCAAAAAGTGTTTTTTCCACACTAATACAAGTGCAAAAGTGGTTTCCTGCACCAACACAAGTGTGAAAAGTGGTTTTTCAACACTAACACAAGTGCGAAAAGTGGTTTTTCAACACTAACACAAGTGCGAAAAGTGGTTTTTCAACACTAACACAAGTGCGAAAAGTGGTTTTTTCCACACTAATACAAGTGCAAAAGTGGTTTCCTGCACCAACACAAGTGCGAAAAGTGGTTTTTCAACACTAACACAAGTGCGAAAAGTGGTTTTTCAAGACTAACACAAGTGCGAAAAGTGGTTTTTCAACACTATCACAAGTGCAAAAAGTGTTTTTTCCACACTAATACAAGTACAAAAGTGGTTTCCTGCACCAACACAAGTGCGAAAAGTGGTTTTTCAACACTAACACAAGTGCGAAAAGTGGTTTTTTCAACACTATCACAAGTGCAAAAAGTGTTTTTTCCACACTAATACAAGTGCAAAAGTGGTTTCCTGCACCAACACATGTGCGAAAAGTGGTTTTTCAACACTAACACAAGTGCGAAAAGTGGTTTTTCAACACTAACAAAAGTGCGAAAAGTGTTTTTGCCACACTAATACAAGTGCAAAAGTGGTTTCCTGCACCAACACAAGTGCGAAAAGTGGTTTTTCAACACTAACACAAGTGCGAAAAGTGGTTTTTCAACACTAACACAAGTGTGAAAAGTGGTTTTCCACACTAATACAAGTGCAAAAGTGGTTTCCTGCACCAACACAAGTGCGAAAAGTGGTTTTTCAACACTAACACAAGTGCGAAAGTGGTTTTTCAACACTAACACAAGTGTGAAAAGTGTTTTTTCCACACTAATACAAGTGCAAAAGTGGTTTCCTGCACCAACACAAGTGCGAAAGGTGGTTTTTCAACACTAACACAAGTGTGAAAAGTGGTTTTTCAACACTAACACAAGTGCGAAAAGTGATTTTTCAACACTAACACAAGTGCGAAAAGTGATTTTTCAACACTAACACAAGTGCGAAAAGTGGTTTTTCCACACTAATACAAGTGCAAAAGTGGTTTCCTGCACAAACACAAGTGCAAAAAGTGGTTTTTCAACACTAACACAAGTGCGAAAAGTGGTTTTTCAACACTAACACAAGTGCGAAAAGTGGTTTTTCCACACTAATACAAGTGCAAAAGTGGTTTCCTGCACCAACACAAGTGCGAAAAGTGGTTTTTCAACACTAACACAAGTGCGAAAAGTGTTTTTCAACACTAACACAAGTGTGAAAAGTGGTTTTTCAACACTAACACAAGTGCGAAAAGTGTTTTTTCCACACTAATACAAGTGCAAAAGTGGTTTCCTGCACCAACACAAGTGCGAAAAGTGGTTTTTCAACACTAACACAAGTGCGAAAAGTTGTTTTTCAACACTAACACAAGTGCGAAAAGTGGTTTTTCCACACTAATACAAGTGCAAAAGTGGTTTCCTGCACCAACACAAGTGCGAAAAGTGGTTTTTCAACACTAACACAAGTGCGAAAAGTGGTTTTTCAACACTAACACAAGTGCGAAAAGTGGTTTTCCACACTAATACAAGTGCAAAAGTGGTTTCCTGCACCAACACAAGTGCGAAAAGTGGTTTTTCAACACTAACACAAGTGCGAAAAGTGGTTTTTCAACACTAACACAAGTGTGAAAAGTGTTTTTTCCACACTAATACAAGTGCAAAAGTGGTTTCCTGCACCAACACAAGTGCAAAAAGTGGTTTTTCAACACTAACACAAGTGCGAAAAGTGGTTTTTCAACACTAACACAAGTGCGAAAAGTGGTTTTTCCACACTAATACAAGTGCAAAAGTGGTTTCCTGCACCAACACAAGTGCGAAAAGTGGTTTTTCAACACTAACACAAGTGCGAAAAGTGTTTTTTCCACACTAATACAAGTGCAAAAGTGGTTTCCTGCACCAACACAAGTGCGAAAAGTGGTTTTTCAACACTAACACAAGTGCGAAAAGTTGTTTTTCAACACTAACACAAGTGCGAAAAGTGGTTTCCTGCACCAACACAAGTGCGAAAAGTGGTTTTTCAACACTAACACAAGTGCGAAAAGTGGTTTTTCAACACTAACACAAGTGTGAAAAGTGTTTTTTCCACACTAATACAAGTGCAAAAGTGGTTTCCTGCACCAACACAAAGTGCAAAAAGTGGTTTTTCAACACTAACACAAGTGCGAAAAGTGGTTTTTCAACACTAACACAAGTGCGAAAAGTGGTTTTTCCACACTAATACAAGTGCAAAAGTGGTTTCCTGCACCAACACAAGTGCGAAAAGTGGTTTTCAACACTAACACAAGTGCGAAAAGTAGTTTTTCAACACTAACACAAGTGTGAAAAGTGGTTTTTCAACACTAACACAAGTGCGAAAAGTGTTTTTTCCACACTAATACAAGTGCAAAAGTGGTTTCCTGCACCAACACAAGTGCGAAAAGTGGTTTTTCAACACTAACACAAGTGCGAAAAGTTGTTTTTCAACACTAACACAAGTGCGAAAAGTGGTTTTTCCACACTAATACAAGTGCAAAAGTGGTTTCCTGCACCAACACAAGTGCGAAAAGTGGTTTTTCAACACTAACACAAGTGCGAAAAGTGGTTTTTCAACACTAACACAAGTGCGAAAAGTGGTTTTCCACACTAATACAAGTGCAAAAGTGGTTTCCTGCACCAACACAAGTGCGAAAAGTGGTTTTTCAACACTAACACAAGTGCGAAAAGTGGTTTTTCAACACTAACACAAGTGTGAAAAGTGTTTTTTCCACACTAATACAAGTGCAAAAGTGGTTTCCTGCACCAACACAAGTGCAAAAAGTGGTTTTTCAACACTAACACAAGTGCGAAAAGTGGTTTTTCAACACTAACACAAGTGCGAAAAGTGGTTTTTCCACACTAATACAAGTGCAAAAGTGGTTTCCTGCACCAACACAAGTGCGAAAAGTTGTTTTTCAACACTAACACAAGTGCGAAAAGTGGTTTTTCCACACTAATACAAGTGCAAAAGTGGTTTCCTGCACCAACACAAGTGCGAAAAGTTGTTTTCAACACTAACACAAGTGCGAAAGTGGTTTTTCAACACTAACACAAGTGCGAAAAGTGGTTTTTCAACACTAACACAAGTGCGAAAAGTGGTTTTTCCACACTAATACAAGTGCAAAAGTGGTTTTTCCACACTAATACAAGTGCACAAGTGGTCTCCTGCACCAACACAAGTGCGAAAAGTGGTTTTTCAACACTAACACAAGTGCGAAAAGTGGTTTTTCAACACTATCACAAGTGCAAAAAGTGTTTTTTCCACACTAATACAAGTGCAAAAGTGGTTTGCTGTACCAACACAAGTGCGAAAAGTGGTTTTTCAACACTAACACAAGTGCGAAAAGTGGTTTTCAACACTAACACAAGTGCGAAAAGTGGTTTTTCAACACTATCACAAGTGCAAAAAGTGTTTTTTCCACACTAATACAAGTGCAAAAGTGGTTTCCTGCACCAACACAAGTGCAAAAAGTGGTTTTTCAACACTAACACAAGTGCGAAAAGTGGTTTTTCAACACTATCACAAGTGCAAAAAGTGTTTTTTCCACACTAATACAAGTGCAAAGTGGTTTCCTGCACCAACACAAGTGTGAAAAGTGGTTTTTCAACACTAACACAAGTGCGAAAAGTGGTTTTTCAACACTAACACAAGTGCGAAAAGTGGTTTTTCAACACTAATACAAGTGCGAAAAGTGGTTTTCCACACCAATACAAGTGCAAAAGTGGTTTGCTGCACCAACACAAGTGCGAAAAGTGAGTGTTTTCAACACTAACACAAGTGCGAAAAGTGGTTTTTCCACACTAATACAAGTGCAAAAGTGGTTTCCTGCACCAACACAAGTGCGAAAAGTGGTTTTTCAACACTAACACAAGTGCGAAAAGTGGTTTTTCAACACTAACACAAGTGCGAAAAGTGGTTTTTCAACACTATCACAAGTGCAAAAAGTGTTTTTTCCACACTAATACAAGTACAAAAGTGGTTTCCTGCACCAACACAAGTGCGAAAAGTGGTTTTTCAACACTAACACAAGTGCGAAAAGTGGTTTTTCCACACTAATACAAGTGCAAAAGTGGTTTTTCAACACTAACACAAGTGCGAAAAGTGGTTTTTCAACACTAACACAAGTGCGAAAAGTGGTTTTTCAACACTAACACAAGTGCGAAAAGTGGTTTTTCAACACTAAAACAAGTGCGAAAAGTGTTTGTTCCACACTAATACAAGTGCAAAAGTGGTTTCCTGCACCAACACAAGTGCGAAAAGTGGTTTTTCAACACTAACACAAGTGCGAAAAGTGGTTTTTCAACACTAACACAAGTGCGAAAAGTAGTTTTTCAACACTAACACAAGTGCGAAAAGTGGTTTTTCAACACTAACACAAGTGCGAAAAGTGGTTTTTCAACACTAACACAAGTGCGAAAAGTGGTTTTTCAACACTAAAACAAGTGCGAAAAGTGTTTGTTCCACACTAATACAAGTGCAAAAGTGGTTTCCTGCACCAACACAAGTGCGAAAAGTGGTTTTTCAACACTAACACAAGTGCGAAAAGTGGTTTTTCAACACTAACACAAGTGCGAAAAGTGGTTTTTCAACACTAACACAAGTGCGAAAAGTGGTTTTTCCACACTAATACAAGTGCAAAAGTGGTTTCCTGCACCAACACAAGTGCGAAAAGTGGTTTTTCAACACTAACACAAGTGCGAAAAGTGGTTTTTCAAGACTAACACAAGTGCGAAAAGTGGTTTTTCAACACTAACACAAGTGCGAAAAGTGGTTTTTCCACACTAATACAAGTGCAAAAGTGGTTTCCTGCACCAACACAAGTGCGAAACGTGGTTTTTCAACACCAACACAAGTGCGAAAAGTGGTTTTTCAACACTAACACAAGTGCGAAAAGTAGTTTTTCAACACTAACACAAGTGTGAAAAGTGGTTTTTCAACACTAACACAAGTGCGAAAAGTGTTTTTTCCACACTAATACAAGTGCAAAAGTGGTTTCCTGCACCAACACAAGTGCGAAAAGTGGTTTTTCAACACTAACACAAGTGCGAAAAGTTGTTTTTCAACACTAACACAAGTGCGAAAAGTGGTTTTTCCACACTAATACAAGTGCAAAAGTGGTTTCCTGCACCAACACAAGTGCGAAAAGTGGTTTTTCAACACTAACACAAGTGCGAAAAGTGGTTTTTCAACACTAACACAAGTGCGAAAAGTGGTTTTCCACACTAATACAAGTGCAAAAGTGGTTTCCTGCACCAACACAAGTGCGAAAAGTGGTTTTTCAACACTAACACAAGTGCGAAAAGTGGTTTTTCAACACTAACACAAGTGTGAAAAGTGTTTTTCCACACTAATACAAGTGCAAAAGTGGTTTCCTGCACCAACACAAGTGCGAAAAGTGGTTTTTCAACACTAACACAAGTGCGAAAAGTGGTTTTTCAACACTAACACAAGTGCGAAAAGTGGTTTTTCCACACTAATACAAGTGCAAAAGTGGTTTCCTGCACCAACACAAGTGCGAAAAGTGGTTTTTCAACACTAACACAAGTGCGAAAAGTGTTTTTTCCACACTAATACAAGTGCAAAAGTGGTTTCCTGCACCAACACAAGTGCGAAAAGTGGTTTTTCAACACTAACACAAGTGCGAAAAGTTGTTTTTCAACACTAACACAAGTGCGAAAAGTGGTTTTTCCACACTAATACAAGTGCAAAAGTGGTTTCCTGCACCAACACAAGTGCGAAAAGTGGTTTTTCAACACTAACACAAGTGCGAAAAGTGGTTTTTCAACACTAACACAAGTGCGAAAAGTGGTTTTTCCACACTAATACAAGTGCAAAAGTGGTTTTTCCACACTAATACAAGTGCACAAGTGGTTTCCTGCACCAACACAAGTGCGAAAAGTGGTTTTTCAACACTAACACGAGTGCGAAAAGTGGTTTTTCAACACTATCACAAGTGCAAAAAGTGTTTTTTCCACACTAATACAAGTGCAAAAGTGGTTTGCTGCACCAACACAAGTGCGAAAAGTGGTTTTTCAACACTAACACAAGTGCGAAAAGTGGTTTTTCAACACTAACACAAGTGCGAAAAGTGGTTTTTCAACACTATCACAAGTGCAAAAAGTGTTTTTTCCACACTAATACAAGTGCAAAAGTGGTTTCCTGCACCAACACAAGTGCAAAAAGTGGTTTTTCAACACTAACACAAGTGCGAAAAGTGGTTTTTCAACACTAACACAACTGCGAAAAGTGGTTTTTCCACACTAATACAAGTGCAAAAGTGGTTTCCTGCACCAACACAAGTGTGAAAAGTGGTTTTTCAACACTAACACAAGTGCGAAAAGTGGTTTTTCAACACTAACACAAGTGCGAAAAGTGGTTTTTCAACACTAATACAAGTGCGAAAAGTGGTTTTCCACACCAATACAAGTGCAAAAGTGGTTTGCTGCACCAACACAAGTGCGAAAAGTGGTTTTCAACACTAACACAAGTGCGAAAAGTGGTTTTTCAACACTAACACAAGTGCGAAAAGTGGTTTCCTGCACCAACACAAGTGCAAAAGTGGTTTCCTGCACCAACACAAGTGCGAAAAGTGGTTTTTCAACACTAACACAAGTGCGAAAAGTGGTTTTTCAACACTATCACAAGTGCGAAAAGTGGTTTTTCAACACTATCACAAGTGCAAAAAGTGTTTTTTCCACACTAATACAAGTACAAAAGTGGTTTCCTGCACCAACACAAGTGCGAAAAGTGGTTTTTCAACACTAACACAAGTGCGAAAAGTGGTTTTTCCACACTAATACAAGTGCAAAAGTGGTTTCCTGCACCAACACAAGTGCGAAAGGTGGTTTTTCAAAACTAACACAAGTGCGAAAAGTGGTTTTTCAACACTAACACAAGTGCGAAAAGTGGTTTTTCAACACTAACACAAGTGCGAAAAGTGGTTTTTCAACACTAACACAAGTGCGAAAAGTGGTTTTTCAACACTAAAACAAGTGCGAAAAGTGTTTTTTCCACACTAATACAAGTGCAAAAGTGGTTTCCTGCACCAACACAAGTGCGAAAAGTGGTTTTTCAACACTAACACAAGTGCGAAAAGTGGTTTTTCAACACTAACACAAGTGCGAAAAGTGGTTTTTCAACACTAACACAAGTGCGAAAAGTGGTTTTTCCACACTAATACAAGTGCAAAAGTGGTTTCCTGCACCAACACAAGTGCGAAAAGTGGTTTTTCAACACTAACACAAGTGCGAAAAGTGGTTTTTCAAGACTAACAAGTGCGAAAAGTGGTTTTTCAACACTATCACAAGTGCAAAAAGTGTTTTTTCCACACTAATACAAGTGCAAAAGTGGTTTCCTGCACCAACACAAGTGCGAAAAGTGGTTTTTCAACACTAACACAAGTGCGAAAAGTGGTTTTTCAACACTATCACAAGTGCAAAAAGTGTTTTTTCCACACTAATACCGGTGCAAAATTGGTTTCCTGCACCAACACAAGTGCGAAAAGTGGTTTTTCAACACTAACACAAGTGCGAAAAGTGGTTTTTCAACACTAACACAAGTGCGAAAAGTTGTTTTTCAACACTAACAAAAGTGCGAAAAGTGTTTTTTCCACACTAATACAAGTGCAAAAGTGGTTTCCTGCACCAACACAAGTGCGAAAAGTGGTTTTTCAACACTAACACAAGTGCAAAAAGTGGTTTTTCAACACTAACACAAGTGCGAAAAGTGGTTTTCCACACTAATACAAGTGCAAAAGTGGTTTCCTGCACCAACACAAGTGCGAAAAGTGGTTTTTCAACACTACCACAAGTGTAAAAAGTGGTTTTTCAACACTAACACAAGTGCGAAAAGTGGTTTTTCAACACTAACACAAGTGCGAAAAGTGGTTTTTCAACACTATCACAAGTGCAAAAAGTGTTTTTTCCACACGAATACAAGTGCAAAAGTGGTTTCCGGCACCAACACAAGTGCGAAAAGTGGTTTTTCAACACTAACACAAGTGCGAAAAGTGGTTTTTCAACACTATCACAAGTGCAAAAAGTGTTTTTTCCACACTAATACAAGTGCAAAAGTGGTTTCCTGCACCAACACAAGTGTGAAAAGTGGTTTTTCAACACTAACACAAGTGCGAAAAGTGGTTTTTCAACACTAACACAAGTGCGAAAAGTGGTTTTTCAACACTAACACAAGTGCGAAAAGTGGTTTTTCCACACTAATACAAGTGCAAAAGTGGTTTCCTGCACCAACACAAGTGCGAAAAGTGGTTTTTCAACACTAACACAAGTGCGAAAAGTGATTTTTCAAGACTAACACAAGTGCGAAAAGTGGTTTTTCAACACTATCACAAGTGCAAAAAGTGTTTTTTCCACACTAATACAAGTACAAAAGTTGTTTCCTGCACCAACACAAGTGCGAAAAGTGGTTTTTCAACACTAACACAAGTGCGAAAAGTGGTTTTTCAACACTATCACAAGTGCAAAAAGTGTTTTTTCCACACTAATACAAGTGCAAAAGTGGTTTCCTGCACCAACACATGTGCGAAAAGTGGTTTTTCAACACTAACACAAGTGCGAAAAGTGGTTTTTCAACACTAACAAAAGTGCGAAAAGTGTTTTTGCCACACTAATACAAGTGCAAAAGTGGTTTCCTGCACCAACACAAGTGCGAAAAGTGGTTTTTCAACACTAACACAAGTGCGAAAAGTGGTTTTTCAACACTAACACAAGTGCGAAAAGTGGTTTTCCACACTAATACAAGTGCAAAAGTGGTTTCCTGCACCAACACAAGTGCGAAAAGTGGTTTTTCAACACTAACACAAGTGCGAAAGTGGTTTTTCAACACTAACACAAGTGTGAAAAGTGTTTTTTCCACACTAATACAAGTGCAAAAGTGGTTTCCTGCAACAACACAAGTGCGAAAGGTGGTTTTTCAACACTAACACAAGTGTGAAAAGTGGTTTTTCAACACTAACACAAGTGCGAAAAGTGATTTTTCAACACTAACACAAGTGCGAAAAGTGATTTTTCAACACTAACACAAGTGCGAAAAGTGGTTTTTCCACACTAATACAAGTGCAAAAGTGGTTTCCTGCACCAACACAAGTGCGAAAAGTGCTTTTTCAACACTAACACAAGTGCGAAAAGTGGTTTTTCAACACTAACACAAGTGTGAAAAGTGTTTTTTCCACACTAATACAAGTGCAAAAGTGGTTTCCTGCACCAACACAAGTGCAAAAAGTGGTTTTTCAACACTAACACAAGTGCGAAAAGTGGTTTTTCAACACTAACACAAGTGCGAAAAGTGGTTTTTCCACACTAATACAAGTGCAAAAGTGGTTTCCTGCACCAACACAAGTGCGAAAAGTGGTTTTTCAACACTACCACAAGTGTAAAAAGTGGTTTTTCAACACTAACACAAGTACGAAAAGTGGTTTTTCAACACTAACACAAGTGCGAAAAGTGGTTTTTCAACACTATCACAAGTGCAAAAAGTGTTTTTTCCACACGAATACAAGTGCAAAAGTGGTTTCCGGCACCAACACAAGTGCGAAAAGTGGTTTTTCAACACTAACACAAGTGCGAAAAGTGGTTTTTCAACACTATCACAAGTGCAAAAAGTGTTTTTTCCACACTAATACAAGTGCAAAAGTGGTTTCCTGCACCAACACAAGTGTGAAAAGTGGTTTTTCAACACTAACACAAGTGCGAAAAGTGGTTTTTCAACACTAACACAAGTGCGAAAAGTGGTTTTTCAACACTAACACAAGTGCGAAAAGTGGTTTTTCCACACTAATACAAGTGCAAAAGTGGTTTCCTGCACCAACACAAGTGCGAAAAGTGGTTTTTCAACACTAACACAAGTGCGAAAAGTGGTTTTTCAAGACTAACACAAGTGCGAAAAGTGGTTTTTCAACACTATCACAAGTGCAAAAAGTGTTTTTTCCACACTAATACAAGTACAAAAGTGGTTTCCTGCACCAACACAAGTGCGAAAAGTGGTTTTTCAACACTAACACAAGTGCGAAAAGTGGTTTTTCAACACTATCACAAGTGCAAAAAGTGTTTTTTCCACACTAATACAAGTGCAAAAGTGGTTTCCTGCACCAACACATGTGCGAAAAGTGGTTTTTCAACACTAACACAAGTGCGAAAAGTGGTTTTTCAACACTAACAAAAGTGCGAAAAGTGTTTTTGCCACACTAATACAAGTGCAAAAGTGGTTTCCTGCACCAACACAAGTGCGAAAAGTGGTTTTTCAACACTAACACAAGTGCGAAAAGTGGTTTTTCAACACTAACACAAGTGCGAAAAGTGGTTTTCCACACTAATACAAGTGCAAAAGTGGTTTCCTGCACCAACACAAGTGCGAAAAGTGGTTTTTCAACACTAACACAAGTGCGAAAGTGGTTTTTCAACACTAACACAAGTGTGAAAAGTGTTTTTTCCACACTAATACAAGTGCAAAAGTGGTTTCCTGCACCAACACTAGTGCGAAAGGTGGTTTTTCAACACTAACACAAGTGTGAAAAGTGGTTTTTCAACACTAACACAAGTGCGAAAAGTGATTTTTCAACACTAACACAAGTGCGAAAAGTGATTTTTCAACACTAACACAAGTGCGAAAAGTGGTTTTTCCACACTAATACAAGTGCAAAAGTGGTTTCCTGCACCAATACAAGTGCGAAAAGTGGTTTTTCAACACTAACACAAGTGCGAAAAGTGGTTTTTCAACACTAACACAAGTGTGAAAAGTGTTTTTTCCACACTAATACAAGTGCAAAAGTGGTTTCCTGCACCAACACAAGTGCAAAAAGTGGTTTTTCAACACTAACACAAGTGCGAAAAGTGGTTTTTCAACACTAACACAAGTGCGAAAAGTGGTTTTTCCACACTAATACAAGTGCAAAAGTGGTTTCCTGCACCAACACAAGTGCGAAAAGTGGTTTTTCAACACTAACACAAGTGCGAAAAGTAGTTTTTCAACACTAACACAAGTGTGAAAAGTGGTTTTTCAACACTAACACAAGTGCGAAAAGTGTTTTTTCCACACTAATACAAGTGCAAAAGTGGTTTCCTGCACCAACACAAGTGCGAAAAGTGGTTTTTCAACACTAACACAAGTGCGAAAAGTTGTTTTTCAACACTAACACAAGTGCGAAAAGTGGTTTTTCCACACTAATACAAGTGCAAAAGTGGTTTCCTGCACCAACACAAGTGCGAAAAGTGGTTTTTCAACACTAACACAAGTGCGAAAAGTGGTTTTTCAACACTAACACAAGTGCGAAAAGTGGTTTTCCACACTAATACAAGTGCAAAAGTGGTTTCCTGCACCAACACAAGTGCGAAAAGTGGTTTTTCAACACTAACACAAGTGCGAAAAGTGGTTTTTCAACACTAACACAAGTGTGAAAAGTGTTTTTTCCACACTAATACAAGTGCAAAAGTGGTTTCCTGCACCAACACAAGTGCAAAAAGTGGTTTTTCAACACTAACACAAGTGCGAAAAGTGGTTTTTCAACACTAACACAAGTGCGAAAAGTGGTTTTTCCACACTAATACAAGTGCAAAAGTGGTTTCCTGCACCAACACAAGTGCGAAAAGTGGTTTTTCAACACTAACACAAGTGCGAAAAGTGTTTTTTCCACACTAATACAAGTGCAAAAGTGGTTTCCTGCACCAACACAAGTGCGAAAAGTGGTTTTTCAACACTAACACAAGTGCGAAAAGTTGTTTTTCAACACTAACACAAGTGCGAAAAGTGGTTTCCTGCACCAACACAAGTGCGAAAAGTGGTTTTTCAACACTAACACAAGTGCGAAAAGTGGTTTTTCAACACTAACACAAGTGTGAAAAGTGTTTTTTCCACACTAATACAAGTGCAAAAGTGGTTTCCTGCACCAACACAAGTGCAAAAAGTGGTTTTTCAACACTAACACAAGTGCGAAAAGTGGTTTTTCAACACTAACACAAGTGCGAAAAGTGGTTTTTCCACACTAATACAAGTGCAAAAGTGGTTTCCTGCACCAACACAAGTGCGAAAAGTGGTTTTTCAACACTAACACAAGTGCGAAAAGTAGTTTTTCAACACTAACACAAGTGTGAAAAGTGGTTTTTCAACACTAACACAAGTGCGAAAAGTGTTTTTTCCACACTAATACAAGTGCAAAAGTGGTTTCCTGCACCAACACAAGTGCGAAAAGTGGTTTTTCAACACTAACACAAGTGCGAAAAGTTGTTTTTCAACACTAACACAAGTGCGAAAAGTGGTTTTTCCACACTAATACAAGTGCAAAAGTGGTTTCCTGCACCAACACAAGTGCGAAAAGTGGTTTTTCAACACTAACACAAGTGCGAAAAGTGGTTTTTCAACACTAACACAAGTGCGAAAAGTGGTTTTCCACACTAATACAAGTGCAAAAGTGGTTTCCTGCACCAACACAAGTGCGAAAAGTGGTTTTTCAACACTAACACAAGTGCGAAAAGTGGTTTTTCAACACTAACACAAGTGTGAAAAGTGTTTTTTCCACACTAATACAAGTGCAAAAGTGGTTTCCTGCACCAACACAAGTGCAAAAAGTGGTTTTTCCACACTAACACAAGTGCGAAAAGTGGTTTTTCAACACTAACACAAGTGCGAAAAGTGGTTTTTCCACACTAATACAAGTGCAAAAGTGGTTTCCTGCACCAACACAAGTGCGAAAAGTGGTTTTTCAACACTAACACAAGTGCGAAAAGTGTTTTTTCCACACTAATACAAGTGCAAAAGTGGTTTCCTGCACCAACACAAGTGCGAAAAGTGGTTTTTCAACACTAACACAAGTGCGAAAAGTTGTTTTTCAACACTAACACAAGTGCGAAAAGTGGTTTTTCCACACTAATACAAGTGCAAAAGTGGTTTCCTGCACCAACACAAGTGCGAAAAGTTGTTTTTCAACACTAACACAAGTGCGAAAAGTGGTTTTTCAACACTAACACAAGTGCGAAAAGTGGTTTTTCAACACTAACACAAGTGCGAAAAGTGGTTTTTCCACACTAATACAAGTGCAAAAGTGGTTTTTCCACACTAATACAAGTGCACAAGTGGTTTCCTGCACCAACACAAGTGCGAAAAGTGGTTTTTCAACACTAACACAAGTGCGAAAAGTGGTTTTTCAACACTATCACAAGTGCAAAAAGTGTTTTTTCCACACTAATACAAGTGCAAAAGTGGTTTGCTGCACCAACACAAGTGCGAAAAGTGGTTTTTCAACACTAACACAAGTGCGAAAAGTGGTTTTTCAACACTAACACAAGTGCGAAAAGTGGTTTTTCAACACTATCACAAGTGCAAAAAGTGTTTTTTCCACACTAATACAAGTGCAAAAGTGGTTTCCTGCACCAACACAAGTGCAAAAAGTGGTTTTTCAACACTAACACAAGTGCGAAAAGTGGTTTTTCAACACTAACACAACTGCGAAAAGTGGTTTTTCCACACTAATACAAGTGCAAAAGTGGTTTCCTGCACCAACACAAGTGTGAAAAGTGGTTTTTCAACACTAACACAAGTGCGAAAAGTGGTTTTTCAACACTAACACAAGTGCGAAAAGTGGTTTTTCAACACTAATACAAGTGCGAAAAGTGGTTTTCCACACCAATACAAGTGCAAAAGTGGTTTGCTGCACCAACACAAGTGCGAAAAGTGGTTTTCAACACTAACACAAGTGCGAAAAGTGGTTTTTCCACACTAATACAAGTGCAAAAGTGGTTTCCTGCACCAACACAAGTGCGAAAAGTGGTTTTTCAACACTAACACAAGTGCGAAAAGTGGTTTTTCAACACTAACACAAGTGCGAAAAGTGGTTTTTCAACACTATCACAAGTGCAAAAAGTGTTTTTTCCACACTAATACAAGTACAAAAGTGGTTTCCTGCACCAACACAAGTGCGAAAAGTGGTTTTTCAACACTAACACAAGTGCGAAAAGTGGTTTTTCAACACTAACACAAGTGCGAAAAGTGGTTTTTCAACACTAACAAAAGTGCAAAAAGTGTTTTTTCCACACTAATACAAGTGCAAAAGTGGTTTCCTGCACCAACACAAGTGCGAAAAGTGGTTTTTCAACACTAACACAAGTGCGAAAAGTGGTTTTTCAACACTAACACAAGTGCGAAAAGTGGTTTTTCAACACTAATACAAGTGCGAAAAGTGGTTTTCCACACTAATACAAGTGCAAAAGTGGTTTCCTGCACCAACACAAGTGCGAAAAGTGGTTTTTCAACACTAACACAAGTGCGAAAAGTGGTTTTTCAACACTAACACAAGTGCGAAAAGTGGTTTTTCAACACTAACACAAGTGCGAAAAGTGGTTTTTCAACACTAACACAAGTGCGAAAAGTGTTTTTTCCGCACTAATACAAGTGCAAATGTGGTTTCCTGCACCAACACAAGTGCGAAAAGTGGTTTTTCAACACTAACACAAGTGCGAAAAGTGGTTTTTCAACACTAACACAAGTGCTAAAAGTGGTTTTTCAACACTAACACAAGTGCAAAAAGTGGTTCTTCCACACTAATACAAGTGCAAAAGTGGTTTCCTGCACCAACACAAGTGCGAAAAGTGGTTTTTCAACACTAACACAAGTGCGAAAAGTGGTTTTTCAACACTAACACAAGTGCGAAAAGTGGTTTTTCAACATTAACACAAGTGCGAAAAGTGTTTTTTCCACACTAATACAAGTGCAAAAGTGGTTTCCTGCACCAACACAAGTGCGAAAAGTGGTTTTTCAACACTAACACAAGTGCGAAAAGTGGTTTTTCAACACTAACACAAGTGCGAAAAGTGGTTTTTCACACTAACACAAGTGCGAAAAGTGGTTTTTCAACACTAACACAAGTGCGAAAGGTGGTTTTTCAAAACTAACACAAGTGCGAAAAGTGGTTTTTCAACACTAACACAAGTGCGAAAAGTGGTTTTTCAACACTAACACAAGTGCGAAAAGTGGTTTTTCAACACTAACACAAGTGCGAAAAGTGGTTTTTC
>NW_027618226.1:0-80850 GCF_964187855.1 Myxine glutinosa
CTTGTATTAGTGTGGAAAACCAATTTTCGCACTTGTGTTAGTGTTGAAAAACCACTTTTCACACTTGTGTTAGTGTTGAAAAACCACTTTTCGCACTTGGTGCAGGAAACCCACTTTTGCACTTGTATTAGTGTGGAAAACCACTTTTTGCACTTGTGATAGTGTTGAAAAACCACTATTCGCACTTGTGTTAGTGTTGAAAAAACCACTTTTCACACTTGTGTTGGTGCAGGAACCCACTTTTGCACTTGTATTAGTGTGGAAAAACCACTTTTCGCACTTGTGTTAGTGTTGAAAAACCACTTTTCGCACTTGTGTTGGTGCAGGAAACCACTTTTGCACTTGTATTAGTGTGGAAAAACCACTTTTCGCACTTGTGTTAGTGTGAAAAACCACTTTTCGCACTTGTGTTAGTGTTGAAAAAACACTTTTCGCACTTGTGTTGGTGCAGGAAACCACTTTTGCACTTGTATTAGTGTGGAAAAAACACTTTTCGCACTTGTGTTAGTGTTGAAAAACCACTATTCGCACTTGTTGTTAGTGTTGAAAAACCACTTTTCGCACTTGTGTTGGTGCAGGAAACCACCTTTGCACTTGTATTAGTGTGGAAAAACCACTTTTTGCACTTGTGATAGTGTTGAAAAACCACTTTTTGCACTTGTGTTAGTGTTGAAAAACACTTTTCACACATGTGTTGGTGCAGGAAACCACTTTTGCACTTGTATTAATGTGGAAAAACCACTTTTCGCACTTGTGTTAGTGTTGAAAAACCACTTTTCGCACTTGTGTTAGTGTTGAAAAACCACTTTTTCGCACTTGTGTTGGTGCAGGAAACCACTTTTGCACTTGTATTAGTGTGGAAAAACCACTTTTTGCACTTGTGATAGTGTTGAAAAAACACTTTTCGCAACTTGTGTTAGTGTTGAAAAACACTTTTCGCACTTGTGTTGGTGCAGGAAACCACTTTTGCACTTGTATTAGTGTGGAAAAAACCACTTTTCGCACTTGTGTTAGTGTTGAAAAAACCACTTTTCGCACTTGTGTTAGTGTTGAAAACCACTTTCGCACTTGTGTTAGTGTTGAAAAACCACTTTTCGCACTTGTGTTGGTGCAGGAAACCACTTTTGCACTTGTATTAGTGTGGAAAAAACACTTTTCGCACTTGTGTTAGTGTTGAAAAACCACTTTTCGCACTTCTGTTAGTGTTGAAAAACCACTTTTTGCACTTGTGTTGGTGCAGGAAACCACTTTTGCACTTGTATTAGTGTGGAAAAAACACTTTTTGCACTTGTGATAGTGTTGAAAAACCACTTTTCGCACTTGTGTTAGTGTTGAAAAACCACTTTTCGCACTTGTGTTGGTGCAGGAAACCACTTTTGCACTTGTATTAGTGTGGAAAAACCACTTTTCTGCACTTGTGATAGTGTTGAAAAACCACTATTCGCACTTGTGTTAGTGTTTGAAAAACCACTTTTCACACTTGTGTTGGTGCAGGAACCCACTTTTGCACTTGTATTAGTGTGGTAAAACCACTTTTCGCACTTGTGTTAGTGTTGAAAAACCACTTTTCGCACTTGTGTTAGTGTTGAAAAACCACTTTTCGCACTTGTGTTGGTGCAGGAAACCACTTTTGCACTTGTATTAGTGTGGACAAACCACTTTTTGCACTTGTGATAGTGTTGAAAAACCACTATTCGCACTTGTGTTAGTGTTGAAAAACCACTTTTCACACTTGTGTTGGTGCAGGAACCCACTTTTGCACTTGTATTAGTGTGGTAAAACCACTTTTCGCACTTGTGTTAGTGTTGAAAAACCACTTTTCGCACTTGTGTTGGTGCAGGAAACCACTTTTGCACTTGTATTAGTGTGGAAAAAACCACTTTTCGCACTTGTGTTAGTGTTGAAAAACCACTTTTCGCACTTCTGTTAGTGTTGAAAAAACACTTTCGCACTTGTGTTGGTGCAGGAAACCACTTTTGCACTTGTATTAGTGTGGAAAAAACACTTTTCGCACTTGTGTTAGTGTTGAAAAACTACTTTTCGCACTCGTGTTAGTGTTGAAAAACCACTTTTCGCACTTGTGTTGTTGCAGGAACCACTTTTGCACTTGTATTAGTGTGGAAAAACCACTTTTCGCACTTGTGTTAGTGTTGAAAAGCCACTTTTCGCACTTGTGTTAGTGTTGAAAAACCACTTTTCGCACTTGTGTTAGTGTTGAAAAACCACTTTTCGCACTTGTGTTGGTGCAGGAAACCACTTTTGCTCTTGTATTAGTGTGGAAAAAACACTTTTCGCACTTGTGTTAGTGTTGAAAAACCACTTTTCGCACTTGTGTTTAGTGTTGAAAAACCACTTTTCGCACTTGTGTTGGTGCAGGAAACCACTTTTGCACTTGTATTAGTGTGGAAAAAACCACTTTTCGCACTTGTGTTAGTGTTGAAAAAACCACTTTTCGCACTTGTGTTAGTGTTGAAAAAACACTTTTCGCACTTGTGTTCGTGCAGGAAACCACTTTTGCACTTGTATTAGTGTGGAAAAAACACTTTTCGCACTTGTGTTAGTGTTGAAAAACCACTATTCGCACTTGTGTTAGTGTTGAAAAACCACTTTTCGCACTTGTGTTGGTGCAGGAAACCACCTTTGCACTTGTATTAGTGTGGAAAAACACTTTTTGCACTTGTGATAGTGTTGAAAAACCACTTTTTGCACTTGTGTTAGTGTTGAAAAACCACTTTTCACACATGTGTTGTGCAGGAAACCACTTTTGCACTTGTATTAATGTGGAAAAACCACTTTTCGCACTTGTGTTAGTGTTGAAAAACCACTTTTCGCACTTGTGTTAGTGTTGAAAAACCACTTTTCGCACTTGTGTTGGTGCAGGAAACCACTTTTGCACTTGTATTAGTGTGGAAAAACCACTTTTTGCACTTGTGATAGTGTTGAAAAAACACTTTTCGCACTTGTGTTAGTGTTGAAAAACCACTTTTCGCACTTGTGTTGGTGCAGGAAACCACTTTTGCACTTGTATTAGTGTGGAAAAACCACTTTTCGCACTTGTGTTAGTGTTGAAAAAACCACTTTTCGCACTTGTGTTAGTGTTGAAAAACCACTTTTCGCACTTGTGTTAGTGTTGAAAAACCACTTTTCGCACTTGTGTTGGTGCAGGAAACCACTTTTGCACTTGTATTAGTGTGGAAAAAACACTTTTCGCACTTGTGTTAGTGTTGAAAAACCACTTTTCGCACTTCTGTTAGTGTTGAAAAACCACTTTTTGCACTTGTGTTGGTGCAGGAAACCACTTTTGCACTTGTATTAGTGTTGAAAAAACACTTTTTGCACTTGTGATAGTGTTGAAAAACCACTTTTCGCACTTGTGTTAGTGTTGAAAAACCACTTTTCGCACTTGTGTTGGTGCAGGAAACCACTTTTGCACTTGTATTAGTGTGGAAAAACCACTTTTTGCACTTGTGATAGTGTTGAAAAACCACTATTCGCACTTGTGTTAGTGTTGAAAAACCACTTTTCACACTTGTGTTGGTGCAGGAACCCACTTTTGCACTTGTATTAGTGTGGTAAAACCACTTTTCGCACTTGTGTTAGTGTTGAAAAACCACTTTTCGCACTTGTGTTAGTGTTGAAAAACCACTTTTCGCACTTGTGTTGGTGCAGGAAACCACTTTTGCACTTGTATTAGTGTGGACAAACCACTTTTTGCACTTGTGATAGTGTTGAAAAACCACTATTCGCACTTGTGTTAGTGTTGAAAAACCACTTTTCACACTTGTGTTGGTGCAGGAACCCACTTTTGCACTTGTATTAGTGTGGTAAAACCACTTTTCGCACTTGTGTTAGTGTTGAAAAACCACTTTTCGCACTTGTGTTGGTGCAGGAAACCACTTTTGCACTTGTATTAGTGTGGAAAAAACCACTTTTCGCACTTGTGTTAGTGTTGAAAAACCCACTTTTCGCACTTCTGTTAGTGTTGAAAAAAACACTTTTCGCACTTGTGTTGGTGCAGGAAACCACTTTTGCACTTGTATTAGTGTGGAAAAAACACTTTCGCACTTGTGTTAGTGTTGAAAAACTACTTTTCGCACTCGTGTTAGTGTTGAAAAACCACTTTTCGCACTTGTGTTGTTGCAGGAAACCACTTTTGCACTTGTATTAGTGTGGAAAAACCACTTTTCGCACTTGTGTTAGTGTTGAAAAGCCACTTTTCGCACTTGTGTTAGTGTTGAAAAACCACTTTTCGCACTTGTGTTAGTGTTGAAAAAACACTTTTCGCACTTGTGTTGGTGCAGGAAACCACTTTTGCACTTGTATTAGTGTGGAAAAAACACTTTTCGCACTTGTGTTAGTGTTGAAAAACCACTATTCGCACTTGTGTTAGTGTTGAAAAACCACTTTTCGCACTTGTGTTGGTGCAGGAAACCACCTTTGCACTTGTATTAGTGTGGAAAAACACTTTTTGCACTTGTGATAGTGTTGAAAAACCACTTTTTGCACTTGTGTTAGTGTTGAAAAACCACTTTTCACACATGTGTTGGTGCAGGAAACCACTTTTGCACTTGTATTAATGTGGAAAAACCACTTTTTGCACTTGTGTTAGTGTTGAAAAACCACTTTTCGCACTTGTGTTAGTGTTGAAAAACCACTTTTCGCACTTGTGTTGGTGCAGGAAACCACTTTTGCACTTGTATTAGTGTGGAAAAACCACTTTTTGCACTTGTGATAGTGTTGAAAAAACACTTTTCGCACTTGTGTTAGTGTTGAAAAACCACTTTTCGCACTTGTGTTGGTGCAGGAAACCACTTTTGCACTTGTATTAGTGTGGAAAAACCACTTTTCGCACTTGTGTTAGTGTTGAAAAAACCACTTTTCGCACTTGTGTTAGTGTTGAAAAACCACTTTTCGCACTTGTGTTAGTGTTGAAAAACCACTTTTCGCACTTGTGTTGGTGCAGGAAACCACTTTTGCACTTGTATTAGTGTGGAAAAAACACTTTTCGCACTTGTGTTAGTGTTGAAAAACCACTTTTCGCACTTCTGTTAGTGTTGAAAAACCACTTTTTGCACTTGTGTTGGTGCAGGAAACCACTTTTGCACTTGTATTAGTGTGGAAAAAACACTTTTTGCACTTGTGATAGTGTTGAAAAACCACTTTTCGCACTTGTGTTAGTGTTGAAAAACCACTTTTCGCACTTGTGTTGGTGCAGGAAACCACTTTTGCACTTGTATTAGTGTGGAAAAACCACTTTTTGCACTTGTGATAGTGTTGAAAAACCACTATTCGCACTTGTGTTAGTGTTGAAAAACCACTTTTCACACTTGTGTTGGTGCAGGAACCCACTTTTGCACTTGTATTAGTGTGGTAAAACCACTTTTCGCACTTGTGTTAGTGTTGAAAAAACCACTTTTCGCACTTGTGTTAGTGTTGAAAAACACTTTTCGCACTTGTGTTGGTGCAGGAAACCACTTTTGCACTTGTATTAGTGTGGACAAACCACTTTTGCACTTGTGATAGTGTTGAAAAACCACTATTCGCACTTGTGTTAGTGTTGAAAAACCACTTTTCACACTTGTGTTGGTGCAGGAACCCACTTTTGCACTTGTATTAGTGTGGTAAAACCACTTTTGCACACTTGTGTTAGTGTTGAAAAACCACTTTTCGCACTTGTGTTAGTGTTGAAAAACTACTTTTCGCACTCGTGTTAGTGTTGAAAAACCACTTTTCGCACTTGTGTTGGTGCAGGAAACCACTTTTGCACTTGTATTAGTGTGGAAAAACCACTTTTCGCACTTGTGTTAGTGTTGAAAAGCCACTTTTCGCACTTGTGTTAGTGTTGAAAAACCACTTTTCACACTTGTGTTAGTGTTGAAAAACCACTTTTCGCACTTGTGTTGGTGCAGGAAACCACTTTTGCACTTGTATTAGTGTGGAAAAAACACTTTTCGCACTTGTGTTAGTGTTGAAAAACCACTTTTCGCACTTGTGTTAGTGTTGAAAAACCACTTTTCGCACTTGTGTTGGTGCAGGAAACCACTTTTGCACTTGTATTAGTGTGGAAAAAACACTTTTTGCACTTGTGATAGTGTTGAAAAACCACTTTTCGCACTTGTGTTAGTGTTGAAAAACCACTTTTCGCACTTGTGTTGGTGCAGGAAACCACTTTTGCACTTGTATTAGTGTGGAAAAACCACTTTTCGCACTTGTGTTAGTGTTGAAAAACCACTTTTCGCACTTGTGTTAGTGTTGAAAAACCACTTTTCGCACTTGTGTTGGTGCAGGAAACCACTTTTGCACTTGTATTAGTGTGGAAAAACCACTTTTCGCACTTGTGTTAGTGTTGAAAAACCACTTTTCGCACTTGTGTTAGTGTTGAAAAACCACTTTTCGCACTTGTGTTAGTGTTGAAAAACCACTTTTCGCACTTGTGTTGGTGCAGGAAACCACTTTTGCACTTGTATTAGCGTGGAAAAAACACTTTTCGCACTTGTGTTAGTGTTGAAAAACCACTTTTCGCACTTGTGTTAGTGTTGAAAAACCACTTTTCGCACTTGTGTTGGTGCAGGAAACCACTTTTGCACTTGTATTAGTGTGGAAAAACACTTTTTGCACTTGTGATAGTGTTGAAAAACCACTTTTTGCACTTGTGTTAGTGTTGAAAAACCACTTTTTGCACTTGTGTTGGTGCAGGGAACCACTTTTGCACTTGTATTAGTGTGGAAAACCAATTTTCGCACTTGTGTTAGTGTTGAAAAACCACTTTTCACACTTGTGTTAGTGTTGAAAAACCACTTTTCGCACTTGTATTGGTGCAGGAAACCACTTTTGCACTTGTATTAGTGTGGAAAACCACTTTTTGCACTTGTGATAGTGTTGAAAAACCACTATTCGCACTTGTGTTAGTGTTGAAAAACCACTTTTCACACTTGTGTTGGTGCAGGAACCCACTTTTGCACTTGTATTAGTGTGGAAAAACCACTTTTCGCACTTGTGTTAGTGTTGAAAAACCACTTTTCGCACTTGTGTTGGTGCAGGAAACCACTTTTGCACTTGTATTAGTGTGGAAAAACCACTTTTCGCACTTGTGTTAGTGTTGAAAAACCACTTTTCGCACTTGTGTTAGTGTTGAAAAAACACTTTTCGCACTTGTGTTGGTGCAGGAAACCACTTTTGCACTTGTATTAGTGTGGAAAAAACACTTTTCGCACTTGTGTTAGTGTTGAAAAACCACTATTCGCACTTGTGTTAGTGTTGAAAAACCACTTTTCGCACTTGTGTTGGTGCAGGAAACCACCTTTGCACTTGTATTAGTGTGGAAAAACACTTTTTGCACTTGTGATAGTGTTGAAAAACCACTTTTTGCACTTGTGTTAGTGTTGAAAAACCACTTTTCACACATGTGTTGGTGCAGGAAACCACTTTTGCACTTGTATTAATGTGGAAAAACCACTTTTCGCACTTGTGTTAGTGTTGAAAAACCACTTTTCGCACTTGTGTTAGTGTTGAAAAACCACTTTTCGCACTTGTGTTGGTGCAGGAAACCACTTTTGCACTTGTATTAGTGTGGAAAAACCACTTTTTGCACTTGTGATAGTGTTGAAAAAACACTTTTCGCACTTGTGTTAGTGTTGAAAAACCACTTTTCGCACTTGTGTTGGTGCAGGAAACCACTTTTGCACTTGTATTAGTGTGGAAAAACCACTTTTCGCACTTGTGTTAGTGTTGAAAAAACCACTTTTCGCACTTGTGTTAGTGTTGAAAAACCACTTTTCGCACTTGTGTTAGTGTTGAAAAACCACTTTTCGCACTTGTGTTGGTGCAGGAAACCACTTTTGCACTTGTATTAGTGTGGAAAAAACACTTTTCGCACTTGTGTTAGTGTTGAAAAACCACTTTTCGCACTTCTGTTAGTGTTGAAAAACCACTTTTTGCACTTGTGTTGGTGCAGGAAACCACTTTTGCACTTGTATTAGTGTGGAAAAAACACTTTTTGCACTTGTGATAGTGTTGAAAAACCACTTTTCGCACTTGTGTTAGTGTTGAAAAACCACTTTTCGCACTTGTGTTGGTGCAGGAAACCACTTTTGCACTTGTATTAGTGTGGAAAAACCACTTTTTGCACTTGTGATAGTGTTGAAAAACCACTATTCGCACTTGTGTTAGTGTTGAAAAACCACTTTTCACACTTGTGTTGGTGCAGGAACCCACTTTTGCACTTGTATTAGTGTGGTAAAACCACTTTTCGCACTTGTGTTAGTGTTGAAAAACCACTTTTCGCACTTGTGTTAGTGTTGAAAAACCACTTTTCGCACTTGTGTTGGTGCAGGAAACCACTTTTGCACTTGTATTAGTGTGGACAAACCACTTTTTGCACTTGTGATAGTGTTGAAAAACCACTATTCGCACTTGTGTTAGTGTTGAAAAACCACTTTTCACACTTGTGTTGGTGCAGGAACCCACTTTTGCACTTGTATTAGTGTGGTAAAACCACTTTTCGCACTTGTGTTAGTGTTGAAAAACCACTTTTCGCACTTGTGTTGGTGCAGGAAACCACTTTTGCACTTGTATTAGTGTGGAAAAAACCACTTTTCGCACTTGTGTTAGTGTTGAAAAACCACTTTTCGCACTTCTGTTAGTGTTGAAAAAACACTTTTCGCACTTGTGTTGGTGCAGGAAACCACTTTTGCACTTGTATTAGTGTGGAAAAAACACTTTTCGCACTTGTGTTAGTGTTGAAAAACTACTTTTCGCACTCGTGTTAGTGTTTAAAAACCACTTTTCGCACTTGTGTTGTTGCAGGAAACCACTTTTGCACTTGTATTAGTGTGGAAAAACCACTTTTCGCACTTGTGTTAGTGTTGAAAAGCCACTTTTCGCACTTGTGTTAGTGTTGAAAAACCACTTTTCGCACTTGTGTTAGTGTTGAAAAACCACTTTTCGCACTTGTGTTGGTGCAGGAAACCACTTTTGCTCTTGTATTAGTGTGGAAAAAACACTTTTCGCACTTGTGTTAGTGTTGAAAAACCACTTTTCGCACTTGTGTTAGTGTTGAAAAACCACTTTTCGCACTTGTGTTGGTGCAGGAAACCACTTTTGCACTTGTATTAGTGTGGAAAAACCACTTTTCGCACTTGTGTTAGTGTTGAAAAACCACTTTTCGCACTTGTGTTAGTGTTGAAAAAACACTTTTCGCACTTGTGTTCGTGCAGGAAACCACTTTTGCACTTGTATTAGTGTGGAAAAAACACTTTTCGCACTTGTGTTAGTGTTGAAAAACCACTATTCGCACTTGTGTTAGTGTTGAAAAACCACTTTTCGCACTTGTGTTGGTGCAGGAAACCACCTTTGCACTTGTATTAGTGTGGAAAAACACTTTTTGCACTTGTGATAGTGTTGAAAAACCACTTTTTGCACTTGTGTTAGTGTTGAAAAACCACTTTTCACACATGTGTTGGTGCAGGAAACCACTTTTGCACTTGTATTAATGTGGAAAAACCACTTTTCGCACTTGTGTTAGTGTTGAAAAACCACTTTTCGCACTTGTGTTAGTGTTGAAAAACCACTTTTCGCACTTGTGTTGGTGCAGGAAACCACTTTTGCACTTGTATTAGTGTGGAAAAACCACTTTTTGCACTTGTGATAGTGTTGAAAAAACACTTTTCGCACTTGTGTTAGTGTTGAAAAACCACTTTTCGCACTTGTGTTGGTGCAGGAAACCACTTTTGCACTTGTATTAGTGTGGAAAAACCACTTTTCGCACTTGTGTTAGTGTTGAAAAAACCACTTTTCGCACTTGTGTTAGTGTTGAAAAACCACTTTTCGCACTTGTGTTAGTGTTGAAAAACCACTTTTCGCACTTGTGTTGGTGCAGGAAACCACTTTTGCACTTGTATTAGTGTGGAAAAAACACTTTTCGCACTTGTGTTAGTGTTGAAAAACCACTTTTCGCACTTCTGTTAGTGTTGAAAAACCACTTTTTGCACTTGTGTTGGTGCAGGAAACCACTTTTGCACTTGTATTAGTGTGGAAAAAACACTTTTTGCACTTGTGATAGTGTTGAAAAACCACTTTTCGCACTTGTGTTAGTGTTGAAAAACCACTTTTTCGCACTGTGTTGGTGCAGGAAACCACTTTTGCACTTGTATTAGTGTGGAAAAACCACTTTTTGCACTTGTGATAGTGTTGAAAAACCACTATTCGCACTTGTGTTAGTGTTGAAAAACCACTTTTCACACTTGTGTTGGTGCAGGAACCCACTTTTGCACTTGTATTAGTGTGGTAAAACCACTTTTCGCACTTGTGTTAGTGTTGAAAAACCACTTTTCGCACTTGTGTTAGTGTTGAAAAACCACTTTTCGCACTTGTGTTGGTGCAGGAAACCACTTTTGCACTTGTATTAGTGTGGACAAACCACTTTTTGCACTTGTGATAGTGTTGAAAAACCACTATTCGCACTTGTGTTAGTGTTGAAAAACCACTTTTCACACTTGTGTTGGTGCAGGAACCCACTTTTGCACTTGTATTAGTGTGGTAAAACCACTTTTCGCACTTGTGTTAGTGTTGAAAAACCACTTTTCGCACTTGTGTTGGTGCAGGAAACCACTTTTGCACTTGTATTAGTGTGGAAAAAACCACTTTTCGCACTTGTGTTAGTGTTGAAAAACCACTTTTCGCACTTCTGTTAGTGTTGAAAAAACACTTTTCGCACTTGTGTTGGTGCAGGAAACCACTTTTGCACTTGTATTAGTGTGGAAAAAACACTTTTCGCACTTGTGTTAGTGTTGAAAAACTACTTTTCGCACTCGTGTTAGTGTTGAAAAACCACTTTTCGCACTTGTGTTGTTGCAGGAAACCACTTTTGCACTTGTATTAGTGTGGAAAAACCACTTTTCGCACTTGTGTTAGTGTTGAAAAGCCACTTTTCGCACTTGTGTTAGTGTTGAAAAACCACTTTTCGCACTTGTGTTAGTGTTGAAAAAACACTTTTCGCACTTGTGTTGGTGCAGGAAACCACTTTTGCACTTGTATTAGTGTGGAAAAAACACTTTTCGCACTTGTGTTAGTGTTGAAAAACCACTATTCGCACTTGTGTTAGTGTTGAAAAACCACTTTTCGCACTTGTGTTGGTGCAGGAAACCACCTTTGCACTTGTATTAGTGTGGAAAAACACTTTTTGCACTTGTGATAGTGTTGAAAAACCACTTTTTGCACTTGTGTTAGTGTTGAAAAACCACTTTTCACACATGTGTTGGTGCAGGAAACCACTTTTGCACTTGTATTAATGTGGAAAAACCACTTTTCGCACTTGTGTTAGTGTTGAAAAACCACTTTTCGCACTTGTGTTAGTGTTGAAAAACCACTTTTCGCACTTGTGTTGGTGCAGGAAACCACTTTTGCACTTGTATTAGTGTGGAAAAACCACTTTTTGCACTTGTGATAGTGTTGAAAAAACACTTTTCGCACTTGTGTTAGTGTTGAAAAACCACTTTTCGCACTTGTGTTGGTGCAGGAAACCACTTTTGCACTTGTATTAGTGTGGAAAAACCACTTTTCGCACTTGTGTTAGTGTTGAAAAAACCACTTTTCGCACTTGTGTTAGTGTTGAAAAACCACTTTTCGCACTTGTGTTAGTGTTGAAAAACCACTTTTCGCACTTGTGTTGGTGCAGGAAACCACTTTTGCACTTGTATTAGTGTGGAAAAAACACTTTTCGCACTTGTGTTAGTGTTGAAAAACCACTTTTCGCACTTCTGTTAGTGTTGAAAAACCACTTTTTGCACTTGTGTTGGTGCAGGAAACCACTTTTGCACTTGTATTAGTGTGGAAAAAACACTTTTTGCACTTGTGATAGTGTTGAAAAACCACTTTTCGCACTTGTGTTAGTGTTGAAAAACCACTTTTCGCACTTGTGTTGGTGCAGGAAACCACTTTTGCACTTGTATTAGTGTGGAAAAACCACTTTTTGCACTTGTGATAGTGTTGAAAAACCACTATTCGCACTTGTGTTAGTGTTGAAAAACCACTTTTCACACTTGTGTTGGTGCAGGAACCCACTTTTGCACTTGTATTAGTGTGGTAAAACCACTTTTCGCACTTGTGTTAGTGTTGAAAAACCACTTTTCGCACTTGTGTTAGTGTTGAAAAACCACTTTTCGCACTTGTGTTGGTGCAGGAAACCACTTTTGCACTTGTATTAGTGTGGACAAACCACTTTTTGCACTTGTGATAGTGTTGAAAAACCACTATTCGCACTTGTGTTAGTGTTGAAAAACCACTTTTCACACTTGTGTTGGTGCAGGAACCCACTTTTGCACTTGTATTAGTGTGGTAAAACCACTTTTCGCACTTGTGTTAGTGTTGAAAAACCACTTTTCGCACTTGTGTTGGTGCAGGAAACCACTTTTGCACTTGTATTAGTGTGGAAAAAACCACTTTTCGCACTTGTGTTAGTGTTGAAAAACCACTTTTCGCACTTCTGTTAGTGTTGAAAAAACACTTTTCGCACTTGTGTTGGTGCAGGAAACCACTTTTGCACTTGTATTAGTGTGGAAAAAACACTTTTCGCACTTGTGTTAGTGTTGAAAAACTACTTTTCGCACTCGTGTTAGTGTTGAAAAACCACTTTTCGCACTTGTGTTGTTGCAGGAAACCACTTTTGCACTTGTATTAGTGTGGAAAAACCACTTTTCGCACTTGTGTTAGTGTTGAAAAGCCACTTTTCGCACTTGTGTTAGTGTTGAAAAACCACTTTTCGCACTTGTGTTAGTGTTGAAAAACCACTTTTCGCACTTGTGTTGGTGCAGGAAACCACTTTTGCTCTTGTATTAGTGTGGAAAAAACACTTTTCGCACTTGTGTTAGTGTTGAAAAACCACTTTTCGCACTTGTGTTAGTGTTGAAAAACCACTTTTCGCACTTGTGTTGGTGCAGGAAACCACTTTTGCACTTGTATTAGTGTGGAAAAACCACTTTTCGCACTTGTGTTAGTGTTGAAAAACCACTTTTCGCACTTGTGTTAGTGTTGAAAAAACACTTTTCGCACTTGTGTTCGTGCAGGAAACCACTTTTGCACTTGTATTAGTGTTGAAAAAACACTTTTCGCACTTGTGTTAGTGTTGAAAAACCACTATTCGCACTTGTGTTAGTGTTGAAAAACCACTTTTCGCACTTGTGTTGGTGCAGGAAACCACCTTTGCACTTGTATTAGTGTGGAAAAACACTTTTTGCACTTGTGATAGTGTTGAAAAACCACTTTTTGCACTTGTGTTAGTGTTGAAAAACCACTTTTCACACATGTGTTGGTGCAGGAAACCACTTTTGCACTTGTATTAATGTGGAAAAACCACTTTTCGCACTTGTGTTAGTGTTGAAAAACCACTTTTCGCACTTGTGTTAGTGTTGAAAAACCACTTTTCGCACTTGTGTTGGTGCAGGAAACCACTTTTGCACTTGTATTAGTGTGGAAAAACCACTTTTTGCACTTGTGATAGTGTTGAAAAAACACTTTTCGCACTTGTGTTAGTGTTGAAAAACCACTTTTCGCACTTGTGTTGGTGCAGGAAACCACTTTTGCACTTGTATTAGTGTGGAAAAACCACTTTTCGCACTTGTGTTAGTGTTGAAAAAACCACTTTTCGCACTTGTGTTAGTGTTGAAAAACCACTTTTCGCACTTGTGTTAGTGTTGAAAAACCACTTTTCGCACTTGTGTTGGTGCAGGAAACCACTTTTGCACTTGTATTAGTGTGGAAAAAACACTTTTCGCACTTGTGTTAGTGTTGAAAAACCACTTTTCGCACTTCTGTTAGTGTTGAAAAACCACTTTTTGCACTTGTGTTGGTGCAGGAAACCACTTTTGCACTTGTATTAGTGTGGAAAAAACACTTTTTGCACTTGTGATAGTGTTGAAAAACCACTTTTCGCACTTGTGTTAGTGTTGAAAAACCACTTTTTCGCACTGTGTTGGTGCAGGAAACCACTTTTGCACTTGTATTAGTGTGGAAAAACCACTTTTTGCACTTGTGATAGTGTTGAAAAACCACTATTCGCACTTGTGTTAGTGTTGAAAAACCACTTTTCACACTTGTGTTGGTGCAGGAACCCACTTTTGCACTTGTATTAGTGTGGTAAAACCACTTTTCGCACTTGTGTTAGTGTTGAAAAACCACTTTTCGCACTTGTGTTAGTGTTGAAAAACCACTTTTCGCACTTGTGTTGGTGCAGGAAACCACTTTTGCACTTGTATTAGTGTGGACAAACCACTTTTTGCACTTGTGATAGTGTTGAAAAACCACTATTCGCACTTGTGTTAGTGTTGAAAAACCACTTTTCACACTTGTGTTGGTGCAGGAACCCACTTTTGCACTTGTATTAGTGTGGTAAAACCACTTTTCGCACTTGTGTTAGTGTTGAAAAACCACTTTTCGCACTTGTGTTGGTGCAGGAAACCACTTTTGCACTTGTATTAGTGTGGAAAAAACCACTTTTCGCACTTGTGTTAGTGTTGAAAAACCACTTTTCGCACTTCTGTTAGTGTTGAAAAAACACTTTTCGCACTTGTGTTGGTGCAGGAAACCACTTTTGCACTTGTATTAGTGTGGAAAAAACACTTTTCGCACTTGTGTTAGTGTTGAAAAACTACTTTTCGCACTCGTGTTAGTGTTGAAAAACCACTTTTCGCACTTGTGTTGTTGCAGGAAACCACTTTTGCACTTGTATTAGTGTGGAAAAACCACTTTTCGCACTTGTGTTAGTGTTGAAAAGCCACTTTTCGCACTTGTGTTAGTGTTGAAAAACCACTTTTCGCACTTGTGTTAGTGTTGAAAAACCACTTTTCGCACTTGTGTTGGTGCAGGAAACCACTTTTGCACTTGTATTAGTGTGGAAAAAACACTTTTCGCACTTGTGTTAGTGTTGAAAAACCACTTTTCGCACTTGTGTTAGTGTTGAAAAACCACTTTTCGCACTTGTGTTGGTGCAGGAAACCACTTTTGCACTTGTATTAGTGTGGCAAAACCACTTTTCGCACTTGTGTTAGTGTTGAAAAACCACTTTTCGCACTTGTGTTAGTGTTGAAAAACCACTTTTCGCACTTGTGTTAGTGTTGAAAAACCACTTTTCGCAGTTGTGTTGGTGCAGGAAACCACTTTTGCACTTGTATTAGTGTGGAAAAAACACTTATTGCACTTGTGATAGTGTTGAAAAACCACTTTTCGCACTTGTGTTAGTGTTGAAAAACCACTTTTCGCACTTGTGTTGGTGCAGGAAACCACTTTTGCACTTGTATTAGTGTGGAAAAACCACTTTTCACACTTGTGTTAGTGTTGAAAAACCACTTTTCGCACTTGTGTTAGTGTTGAAAAACTACTTTTCGCACTCGTGTTAGTGTTGAAAAACCACTTTTCGCACTTGTGTTGGTGCAGGAAACCACTTTTGCACTTGTATTAGTGTGGAAAAACCACTTTTCGCACTTGTGTTAGTGTTGAAAAGCCACTTTTCGCACTTGTGTTAGTGTTGAAAAACCACTTTTCACACTTGTGTTAGTGTTGAAAAACCACTTTTCGCACTTGTGTTGGTGCAGGAAACCACTTTTGCACTTGTATTAGTGTGGAAAAAACACTTTTCGCACTTGTGTTAGTGTTGAAAAACCACTTTTCGCACTTGTGTTAGTGTTGAAAAACCACTTTTCGCACTTGTGTTGGTGCAGGAAACCACTTTTGCACTTGTATTAGTGTGGAAAAAACACTTTTTGCACTTGTGATAGTGTTGAAAAACCACTTTTCGCACTTGTGTTAGTGTTGAAAAACCACTTTTCGCACTTGTGTTGGTGCAGGAAACCACTTTTGCACTTGTATTAGTGTGGAAAAACCACTTTTCGCACTTGTGTTAGTGTTGAAAAACCACTTTTCGCACTTGTGTTAGTGTTGAAAAACCACTTTTCGCACTTGTGTTGGTGCAGGAAACCACTTTTGCACTTGTATTAGTGTGGAAAAACCACTTTTCGCACTTGTGTTAGTGTTGAAAAACCACTTTTCGCACTTGTGTTAGTGTTGAAAAACCACTTTTCGCACTTGTGTTAGTGTTGAAAAACCACTTTTCGCACTTGTGTTGGTGCAGGAAACCACTTTTGCACTTGTATTAGTGTGGAAAAAACACTTTTCGCACTTGTGTTAGTGTTGAAAAACCACTTTTCGCACTTGTGTTAGTGTTGAAAAACCACTTTTCGCACTTGTGTTGGTGCAGGAAACCACTTTTGCACTTGTATTAGTGTGGAAAAACACTTTTTGCACTTGTGATAGTGTTGAAAAACCACTTTTTGCACTTGTGTTAGTGTTGAAAAACCACTTTTTGCACTTGTGTTGGTGCAGGGAACCACTTTTGCACTTGTATTAGTGTGGAAAACCAATTTTCGCACTTGTGTTAGTGTTGAAAAACCACTTTTCACACTTGTGTTAGTGTTGAAAAACCACTTTTCGCACTTGTATTGGTGCAGGAAACCACTTTTGCACTTGTATTAGTGTGGAAAACCACTTTTTGCACTTGTGATAGTGTTGAAAAACCACTATTCGCACTTGTGTTAGTGTTGAAAAACCACTTTTCACACTTGTGTTGGTGCAGGAACCCACTTTTGCACTTGTATTAGTGTGGAAAAACCACTTTTCGCACTTGTGTTAGTGTTGAAAAACCACTTTTCGCACTTGTGTTGGTGCAGGAAACCACTTTTGCACTTGTATTAGTGTGGAAAAACCACTTTTCGCACTTGTGTTAGTGTTGAAAAACCACTTTTCGCACTTGTGTTAGTGTTGAAAAAACACTTTTCGCACTTGTGTTGGTGCAGGAAACCACTTTTGCACTTGTATTAGTGTGGAAAAAACACTTTTCGCACTTGTGTTAGTGTTGAAAAACCACTATTCGCACTTGTGTTAGTGTTGAAAAACCACTTTTCGCACTTGTGTTGGTGCAGGAAACCACCTTTGCACTTGTATTAGTGTGGAAAAACACTTTTTGCACTTGTGATAGTGTTGAAAAACCACTTTTTGCACTTGTGTTAGTGTTGAAAAACCACTTTTCACACATGTGTTGGTGCAGGAAACCACTTTTGCACTTGTATTAATGTGGAAAAACCACTTTTCGCACTTGTGTTAGTGTTGAAAAACCACTTTTCGCACTTGTGTTAGTGTTGAAAAACCACTTTTCGCACTTGTGTTGGTGCAGGAAACCACTTTTGCACTTGTATTAGTGTGGAAAAACCACTTTTTGCACTTGTGATAGTGTTGAAAAAACACTTTTCGCACTTGTGTTAGTGTTGAAAAACCACTTTTCGCACTTGTGTTGGTGCAGGAAACCACTTTTGCACTTGTATTAGTGTGGAAAAACCACTTTTCGCACTTGTGTTAGTGTTGAAAAAACCACTTTTCGCACTTGTGTTAGTGTTGAAAAACCACTTTTCGCACTTGTGTTAGTGTTGAAAAACCACTTTTCGCACTTGTGTTGGTGCAGGAAACCACTTTTGCACTTGTATTAGTGTGGAAAAAACACTTTTCGCACTTGTGTTAGTGTTGAAAAACCACTTTTCGCACTTCTGTTAGTGTTGAAAAACCACTTTTTGCACTTGTGTTGGTGCAGGAAACCACTTTTGCACTTGTATTAGTGTGGAAAAAACACTTTTTGCACTTGTGATAGTGTTGAAAAACCACTTTTCGCACTTGTGTTAGTGTTGAAAAACCACTTTTCGCACTTGTGTTGGTGCAGGAAACCACTTTTGCACTTGTATTAGTGTGGAAAAACCACTTTTTGCACTTGTGATAGTGTTGAAAAACCACTATTCGCACTTGTGTTAGTGTTGAAAAACCACTTTTCACACTTGTGTTGGTGCAGGAACCCACTTTTGCACTTGTATTAGTGTGGTAAAACCACTTTTCGCACTTGTGTTAGTGTTGAAAAACCACTTTTCGCACTTGTGTTAGTGTTGAAAAACCACTTTTCGCACTTGTGTTGGTGCAGGAAACCACTTTTGCACTTGTATTAGTGTGGACAAACCACTTTTTGCACTTGTGATAGTGTTGAAAAACCACTATTCGCACTTGTGTTAGTGTTGAAAAACCACTTTTCACACTTGTGTTGGTGCAGGAACCCACTTTTGCACTTGTATTAGTGTGGTAAAACCACTTTTCGCACTTGTGTTAGTGTTGAAAAACCACTTTTCGCACTTGTGTTGGTGCAGGAAACCACTTTTGCACTTGTATTAGTGTGGAAAAAACCACTTTTCGCACTTGTGTTAGTGTTGAAAAACCACTTTTCGCACTTCTGTTAGTGTTGAAAAAACACTTTTCGCACTTGTGTTGGTGCAGGAAACCACTTTTGCACTTGTATTAGTGTGGAAAAAACACTTTTCGCACTTGTGTTAGTGTTGAAAAACTACTTTTCGCACTCGTGTTAGTGTTGAAAAACCACTTTTCGCACTTGTGTTGTTGCAGGAAACCACTTTTGCACTTGTATTAGTGTGGAAAAACCACTTTTCGCACTTGTGTTAGTGTTGAAAAGCCACTTTTCGCACTTGTGTTAGTGTTGAAAAACCACTTTTCGCACTTGTGTTAGTGTTGAAAAACCACTTTTCGCACTTGTGTTGGTGCAGGAAACCACTTTTGCACTTGTATTAGTGTGGAAAAAACACTTTTCGCACTTGTGTTAGTGTTGAAAAACCACTTTTCGCACTTGTGTTAGTGTTGAAAAACCACTTTTCGCACTTGTGTTGGTGCAGGAAACCACTTTTGCACTTGTATTAGTGTGGCAAAACCACTTTTCGCACTTGTGTTAGTGTTGAAAAACCACTTTTCGCACTTGTGTTAGTGTTGAAAAACCACTTTTCGCACTTGTGTTAGTGTTGAAAAACCACTTTTCGCAGTTGTGTTGGTGCAGGAAACCACTTTTGCACTTGTATTAGTGTGGAAAAAACACTTATTGCACTTGTGATAGTGTTGAAAAACCACTTTTCGCACTTGTGTTAGTGTTGAAAAACCACTTTTCGCACTTGTGTTGGTGCAGGAAACCACTTTTGCACTTGTATTAGTGTGGAAAAACCACTTTTCACACTTGTGTTAGTGTTGAAAAACCACTTTTCGCACTTGTGTTAGTGTTGAAAAACTACTTTTCGCACTCGTGTTAGTGTTGAAAAACCACTTTTCGCACTTGTGTTGGTGCAGGAAACCACTTTTGCACTTGTATTAGTGTGGAAAAACCACTTTTCGCACTTGTGTTAGTGTTGAAAAGCCACTTTTCGCACTTGTGTTAGTGTTGAAAAACCACTTTTCACACTTGTGTTAGTGTTGAAAAACCACTTTTCGCACTTGTGTTGGTGCAGGAAACCACTTTTGCACTTGTATTAGTGTGGAAAAAACACTTTTCGCACTTGTGTTAGTGTTGAAAAACCACTTTTCGCACTTGTGTTAGTGTTGAAAAACCACTTTTCGCACTTGTGTTAGTGTTAAAAAAACCACTTTTCGCACTTGTGTTGGTGCAGGAAACCACTTTTGCACTTGTATTAGTGTGGAAAAAACACTTTTTGCACTTGTGATAGTGTTGAAAAACCACTTTTCGCACTTGTGTTAGTGTTGAAAAACCACTATTCGCACTTGTGTTGGTGCAGGAAACCACTTTTGCACTTGTATTAGTGTGGAAAAACCACTTTTCGCACTTGTGTTAGTGTTGAAAAACCACTTTTCGCACTTGTGTTAGTGTTGAAAAACCACTTTCGCACTTGTGTTGGTGCAGGAAACCACTTTTGCACATGTATTAGTGTGGAAAAACCACTTTTCGCAATTGTGTTAGTGTTGAAAAACCACTTTTCGCACTTGTGTTAGTGTTGAAAAACCACTTTTCGCAGTTGTGTTGGTGCAGGAAACCACTTTTGCACTTGTATTAGTGTGGAAAAAACACTTATTGCACTTGTGATAGTGTTGAAAAACCACTTTTCGCACTTGTGTTAGTGTTGAAAAACCACTTTTCGCACTTGTGTTGGTGCAGGAAACCACTTTTGCACTTGTATTAGTGTGGAAAAACCACTTTTCACACTTGTGTTAGTGTTGAAAAACCACTTTTCGCACTTGTGTTAGTGTTGAAAAACTACTTTTCGCACTCGTGTTAGTGTTGAAAAACCACTTTTTGCACTTGTGTTGGTGCAGGGAACCACTTTTGCACTTGTATTAGTGTGGAAAACCAATTTTCGCACTTGTGTTAGTGTTGAAAAACCACTTTTCACACTTGTGTTAGTGTTGAAAAACCACTTTTCGCACTTGTATTGGTGCAGGAAACCACTTTTGCACTTGTATTAGTGTGGAAAACCACTTTTTGCACTTGTGATAGTGTTGAAAAACCACTATTCGCACTTGTGTTAGTGTTGAAAAACCACTTTTCACACTTGTGTTGGTGCAGGAACCCACTTTTGCACTTGTATTAGTGTGGAAAAACCACTTTTCGCACTTGTGTTAGTGTTGAAAAACCACTTTTCGCACTTGTGTTGGTGCAGGAAACCACTTTTGCACTTGTATTAGTGTGGAAAAACCACTTTTCGCACTTGTGTTAGTGTTGAAAAACCACTTTTCGCACTTGTGTTAGTGTTGAAAAAACACTTTTCGCACTTGTGTTGGTGCAGGAAACCACTTTTGCACTTGTATTAGTGTGGAAAAAACACTTTTCGCACTTGTGTTAGTGTTGAAAAACCACTATTCGCACTTGTGTTAGTGTTGAAAAACCACTTTTCGCACTTGTGTTGGTGCAGGAAACCACCTTTGCACTTGTATTAGTGTGGAAAAACACTTTTTGCACTTGTGATAGTGTTGAAAAACCACTTTTTGCACTTGTGTTAGTGTTGAAAAACCACTTTTCACACATGTGTTGGTGCAGGAAACCACTTTTGCACTTGTATTAATGTGGAAAAACCACTTTTCGCACTTGTGTTAGTGTTGAAAAACCACTTTTCGCACTTGTGTTAGTGTTGAAAAACCACTTTTCGCACTTGTGTTGGTGCAGGAAACCACTTTTGCACTTGTATTAGTGTGGAAAAACCACTTTTTGCACTTGTGATAGTGTTGAAAAAACACTTTTCGCACTTGTGTTAGTGTTGAAAAACCACTTTTCGCACTTGTGTTGGTGCAGGAAACCACTTTTGCACTTGTATTAGTGTGGAAAAACCACTTTTCGCACTTGTGTTAGTGTTGAAAAAACCACTTTTCGCACTTGTGTTAGTGTTGAAAAACCACTTTTCGCACTTGTGTTAGTGTTGAAAAACCACTTTTCGCACTTGTGTTGGTGCAGGAAACCACTTTTGCACTTGTATTAGTGTGGAAAAAACACTTTTCGCACTTGTGTTAGTGTTGAAAAACCACTTTTCGCACTTCTGTTAGTGTTGAAAAACCACTTTTTGCACTTGTGTTGGTGCAGGAAACCACTTTTGCACTTGTATTAGTGTGGAAAAAACACTTTTTGCACTTGTGATAGTGTTGAAAAACCACTTTTCGCACTTGTGTTAGTGTTGAAAAACCACTTTTCGCACTTGTGTTGGTGCAGGAAACCACTTTTGCACTTGTATTAGTGTGGAAAAACCACTTTTTGCACTTGTGATAGTGTTGAAAAACCACTATTCGCACTTGTGTTAGTGTTGAAAAACCACTTTTCACACTTGTGTTGGTGCAGGAACCCACTTTTGCACTTGTATTAGTGTGGTAAAACCACTTTTCGCACTTGTGTTAGTGTTGAAAAACCACTTTTCGCACTTGTGTTAGTGTTGAAAAACCACTTTTCGCACTTGTGTTGGTGCAGGAAACCACTTTTGCACTTGTATTAGTGTGGACAAACCACTTTTTGCACTTGTGATAGTGTTGAAAAACCACTATTCGCACTTGTGTTAGTGTTGAAAAACCACTTTTCACACTTGTGTTGGTGCAGGAACCCACTTTTGCACTTGTATTAGTGTGGTAAAACCACTTTTCGCACTTGTGTTAGTGTTGAAAAACCACTTTTCGCACTTGTGTTGGTGCAGGAAACCACTTTTGCACTTGTATTAGTGTGGAAAAAACCACTTTTCGCACTTGTGTTAGTGTTGAAAAACCACTTTTCGCACTTCTGTTAGTGTTGAAAAAACACTTTTCGCACTTGTGTTGGTGCAGGAAACCACTTTTGCACTTGTATTAGTGTGGAAAAAACACTTTTCGCACTTGTGTTAGTGTTGAAAAACTACTTTTCGCACTCGTGTTAGTGTTTAAAAACCACTTTTCGCACTTGTGTTGTTGCAGGAAACCACTTTTGCACTTGTATTAGTGTGGAAAAACCACTTTTCGCACTTGTGTTAGTGTTGAAAAGCCACTTTTCGCACTTGTGTTAGTGTTGAAAAACCACTTTTCGCACTTGTGTTAGTGTTGAAAAACCACTTTTCGCACTTGTGTTGGTGCAGGAAACCACTTTTGCTCTTGTATTAGTGTGGAAAAAACACTTTTCGCACTTGTGTTAGTGTTGAAAAACCACTTTTCGCACTTGTGTTAGTGTTGAAAAACCACTTTTCGCACTTGTGTTGGTGCAGGAAACCACTTTTGCACTTGTATTAGTGTGGAAAAACCACTTTTCGCACTTGTGTTAGTGTTGAAAAACCACTTTTCGCACTTGTGTTAGTGTTGAAAAAACACTTTTCGCACTTGTGTTCGTGCAGGAAACCACTTTTGCACTTGTATTAGTGTGGAAAAAACACTTTTCGCACTTGTGTTAGTGTTGAAAAACCACTATTCGCACTTGTGTTAGTGTTGAAAAACCACTTTTCGCACTTGTGTTGGTGCAGGAAACCACCTTTGCACTTGTATTAGTGTGGAAAAACACTTTTTGCACTTGTGATAGTGTTGAAAAACCACTTTTTGCACTTGTGTTAGTGTTGAAAAACCACTTTTCACACATGTGTTGGTGCAGGAAACCACTTTTGCACTTGTATTAATGTGGAAAAACCACTTTTCGCACTTGTGTTAGTGTTGAAAAACCACTTTTCGCACTTGTGTTAGTGTTGAAAAACCACTTTTCGCACTTGTGTTGGTGCAGGAAACCACTTTTGCACTTGTATTAGTGTGGAAAAACCACTTTTTGCACTTGTGATAGTGTTGAAAAAACACTTTTCGCACTTGTGTTAGTGTTGAAAAACCACTTTTCGCACTTGTGTTGGTGCAGGAAACCACTTTTGCACTTGTATTAGTGTGGAAAAACCACTTTTCGCACTTGTGTTAGTGTTGAAAAAACCACTTTTCGCACTTGTGTTAGTGTTGAAAAACCACTTTTCGCACTTGTGTTAGTGTTGAAAAACCACTTTTCGCACTTGTGTTGGTGCAGGAAACCACTTTTGCACTTGTATTAGTGTGGAAAAAACACTTTTCGCACTTGTGTTAGTGTTGAAAAACCACTTTTCGCACTTCTGTTAGTGTTGAAAAACCACTTTTTGCACTTGTGTTGGTGCAGGAAACCACTTTTGCACTTGTATTAGTGTGGAAAAAACACTTTTTGCACTTGTGATAGTGTTGAAAAACCACTTTTCGCACTTGTGTTAGTGTTGAAAAACCACTTTTTCGCACTGTGTTGGTGCAGGAAACCACTTTTGCACTTGTATTAGTGTGGAAAAACCACTTTTTGCACTTGTGATAGTGTTGAAAAACCACTATTCGCACTTGTGTTAGTGTTGAAAAACCACTTTTCACACTTGTGTTGGTGCAGGAACCCACTTTTGCACTTGTATTAGTGTGGTAAAACCACTTTTCGCACTTGTGTTAGTGTTGAAAAACCACTTTTCGCACTTGTGTTAGTGTTGAAAAACCACTTTTCGCACTTGTGTTGGTGCAGGAAACCACTTTTGCACTTGTATTAGTGTGGACAAACCACTTTTTGCACTTGTGATAGTGTTGAAAAACCACTATTCGCACTTGTGTTAGTGTTGAAAAACCACTTTTCACACTTGTGTTGGTGCAGGAACCCACTTTTGCACTTGTATTAGTGTGGTAAAACCACTTTTCGCACTTGTGTTAGTGTTGAAAAACCACTTTTCGCACTTGTGTTGGTGCAGGAAACCACTTTTGCACTTGTATTAGTGTGGAAAAAACCACTTTTCGCACTTGTGTTAGTGTTGAAAAACCACTTTTCGCACTTCTGTTAGTGTTGAAAAAACACTTTTCGCACTTGTGTTGGTGCAGGAAACCACTTTTGCACTTGTATTAGTGTGGAAAAAACACTTTTCGCACTTGTGTTAGTGTTGAAAAACTACTTTTCGCACTCGTGTTAGTGTTGAAAAACCACTTTTCGCACTTGTGTTGTTGCAGGAAACCACTTTTGCACTTGTATTAGTGTGGAAAAACCACTTTTCGCACTTGTGTTAGTGTTGAAAAGCCACTTTTCGCACTTGTGTTAGTGTTGAAAAACCACTTTTCGCACTTGTGTTAGTGTTGAAAAAACACTTTTCGCACTTGTGTTGGTGCAGGAAACCACTTTTGCACTTGTATTAGTGTGGAAAAAACACTTTTCGCACTTGTGTTAGTGTTGAAAAACCACTATTCGCACTTGTGTTAGTGTTGAAAAACCACTTTTCGCACTTGTGTTGGTGCAGGAAACCACCTTTGCACTTGTATTAGTGTGGAAAAACACTTTTTGCACTTGTGATAGTGTTGAAAAACCACTTTTTGCACTTGTGTTAGTGTTGAAAAACCACTTTTCACACATGTGTTGGTGCAGGAAACCACTTTTGCACTTGTATTAATGTGGAAAAACCACTTTTCGCACTTGTGTTAGTGTTGAAAAACCACTTTTCGCACTTGTGTTAGTGTTGAAAAACCACTTTTCGCACTTGTGTTGGTGCAGGAAACCACTTTTGCACTTGTATTAGTGTGGAAAAACCACTTTTTGCACTTGTGATAGTGTTGAAAAAACACTTTTCGCACTTGTGTTAGTGTTGAAAAACCACTTTTCGCACTTGTGTTGGTGCAGGAAACCACTTTTGCACTTGTATTAGTGTGGAAAAACCACTTTTCGCACTTGTGTTAGTGTTGAAAAAACCACTTTTCGCACTTGTGTTAGTGTTGAAAAACCACTTTTCGCACTTGTGTTAGTGTTGAAAAACCACTTTTCGCACTTGTGTTGGTGCAGGAAACCACTTTTGCACTTGTATTAGTGTGGAAAAAACACTTTTCGCACTTGTGTTAGTGTTGAAAAACCACTTTTCGCACTTCTGTTAGTGTTGAAAAACCACTTTTTGCACTTGTGTTGGTGCAGGAAACCACTTTTGCACTTGTATTAGTGTGGAAAAAACACTTTTTGCACTTGTGATAGTGTTGAAAAACCACTTTTCGCACTTGTGTTAGTGTTGAAAAACCACTTTTCGCACTTGTGTTGGTGCAGGAAACCACTTTTGCACTTGTATTAGTGTGGAAAAACCACTTTTTGCACTTGTGATAGTGTTGAAAAACCACTATTCGCACTTGTGTTAGTGTTGAAAAACCACTTTTCACACTTGTGTTGGTGCAGGAACCCACTTTTGCACTTGTATTAGTGTGGTAAAACCACTTTTCGCACTTGTGTTAGTGTTGAAAAACCACTTTTCGCACTTGTGTTAGTGTTGAAAAACCACTTTTCGCACTTGTGTTGGTGCAGGAAACCACTTTTGCACTTGTATTAGTGTGGACAAACCACTTTTTGCACTTGTGATAGTGTTGAAAAACCACTATTCGCACTTGTGTTAGTGTTGAAAAACCACTTTTCACACTTGTGTTGGTGCAGGAACCCACTTTTGCACTTGTATTAGTGTGGTAAAACCACTTTTCGCACTTGTGTTAGTGTTGAAAAACCACTTTTCGCACTTGTGTTGGTGCAGGAAACCACTTTTGCACTTGTATTAGTGTGGAAAAAACCACTTTTCGCACTTGTGTTAGTGTTGAAAAACCACTTTTCGCACTTCTGTTAGTGTTGAAAAAACACTTTTCGCACTTGTGTTGGTGCAGGAAACCACTTTTGCACTTGTATTAGTGTGGAAAAAACACTTTTCGCACTTGTGTTAGTGTTGAAAAACTACTTTTCGCACTCGTGTTAGTGTTGAAAAACCACTTTTCGCACTTGTGTTGTTGCAGGAAACCACTTTTGCACTTGTATTAGTGTGGAAAAACCACTTTTCGCACTTGTGTTAGTGTTGAAAAGCCACTTTTCGCACTTGTGTTAGTGTTGAAAAACCACTTTTCGCACTTGTGTTAGTGTTGAAAAACCACTTTTCGCACTTGTGTTGGTGCAGGAAACCACTTTTGCTCTTGTATTAGTGTGGAAAAAACACTTTTCGCACTTGTGTTAGTGTTGAAAAACCACTTTTCGCACTTGTGTTAGTGTTGAAAAACCACTTTTCGCACTTGTGTTGGTGCAGGAAACCACTTTTGCACTTGTATTAGTGTGGAAAAACCACTTTTCGCACTTGTGTTAGTGTTGAAAAACCACTTTTCGCACTTGTGTTAGTGTTGAAAAAACACTTTTCGCACTTGTGTTCGTGCAGGAAACCACTTTTGCACTTGTATTAGTGTTGAAAAAACACTTTTCGCACTTGTGTTAGTGTTGAAAAACCACTATTCGCACTTGTGTTAGTGTTGAAAAACCACTTTTCGCACTTGTGTTGGTGCAGGAAACCACCTTTGCACTTGTATTAGTGTGGAAAAACACTTTTTGCACTTGTGATAGTGTTGAAAAACCACTTTTTGCACTTGTGTTAGTGTTGAAAAACCACTTTTCACACATGTGTTGGTGCAGGAAACCACTTTTGCACTTGTATTAATGTGGAAAAACCACTTTTCGCACTTGTGTTAGTGTTGAAAAACCACTTTTCGCACTTGTGTTAGTGTTGAAAAACCACTTTTCGCACTTGTGTTGGTGCAGGAAACCACTTTTGCACTTGTATTAGTGTGGAAAAACCACTTTTTGCACTTGTGATAGTGTTGAAAAAACACTTTTCGCACTTGTGTTAGTGTTGAAAAACCACTTTTCGCACTTGTGTTGGTGCAGGAAACCACTTTTGCACTTGTATTAGTGTGGAAAAACCACTTTTCGCACTTGTGTTAGTGTTGAAAAAACCACTTTTCGCACTTGTGTTAGTGTTGAAAAACCACTTTTCGCACTTGTGTTAGTGTTGAAAAACCACTTTTCGCACTTGTGTTGGTGCAGGAAACCACTTTTGCACTTGTATTAGTGTGGAAAAAACACTTTTCGCACTTGTGTTAGTGTTGAAAAACCACTTTTCGCACTTCTGTTAGTGTTGAAAAACCACTTTTTGCACTTGTGTTGGTGCAGGAAACCACTTTTGCACTTGTATTAGTGTGGAAAAAACACTTTTTGCACTTGTGATAGTGTTGAAAAACCACTTTTCGCACTTGTGTTAGTGTTGAAAAACCACTTTTTCGCACTGTGTTGGTGCAGGAAACCACTTTTGCACTTGTATTAGTGTGGAAAAACCACTTTTTGCACTTGTGATAGTGTTGAAAAACCACTATTCGCACTTGTGTTAGTGTTGAAAAACCACTTTTCACACTTGTGTTGGTGCAGGAACCCACTTTTGCACTTGTATTAGTGTGGTAAAACCACTTTTCGCACTTGTGTTAGTGTTGAAAAACCACTTTTCGCACTTGTGTTAGTGTTGAAAAACCACTTTTCGCACTTGTGTTGGTGCAGGAAACCACTTTTGCACTTGTATTAGTGTGGACAAACCACTTTTTGCACTTGTGATAGTGTTGAAAAACCACTATTCGCACTTGTGTTAGTGTTGAAAAACCACTTTTCACACTTGTGTTGGTGCAGGAACCCACTTTTGCACTTGTATTAGTGTGGTAAAACCACTTTTCGCACTTGTGTTAGTGTTGAAAAACCACTTTTCGCACTTGTGTTGGTGCAGGAAACCACTTTTGCACTTGTATTAGTGTGGAAAAAACCACTTTTCGCACTTGTGTTAGTGTTGAAAAACCACTTTTCGCACTTCTGTTAGTGTTGAAAAAACACTTTTCGCACTTGTGTTGGTGCAGGAAACCACTTTTGCACTTGTATTAGTGTGGAAAAAACACTTTTCGCACTTGTGTTAGTGTTGAAAAACTACTTTTCGCACTCGTGTTAGTGTTGAAAAACCACTTTTCGCACTTGTGTTGTTGCAGGAAACCACTTTTGCACTTGTATTAGTGTGGAAAAACCACTTTTCGCACTTGTGTTAGTGTTGAAAAGCCACTTTTCGCACTTGTGTTAGTGTTGAAAAACCACTTTTCGCACTTGTGTTAGTGTTGAAAAACCACTTTTCGCACTTGTGTTGGTGCAGGAAACCACTTTTGCACTTGTATTAGTGTGGAAAAAACACTTTTCGCACTTGTGTTAGTGTTGAAAAACCACTTTTCGCACTTGTGTTAGTGTTGAAAAACCACTTTTCGCACTTGTGTTGGTGCAGGAAACCACTTTTGCACTTGTATTAGTGTGGCAAAACCACTTTTCGCACTTGTGTTAGTGTTGAAAAACCACTTTTCGCACTTGTGTTAGTGTTGAAAAACCACTTTTCGCACTTGTGTTAGTGTTGAAAAACCACTTTTCGCAGTTGTGTTGGTGCAGGAAACCACTTTTGCACTTGTATTAGTGTGGAAAAAACACTTATTGCACTTGTGATAGTGTTGAAAAACCACTTTTCGCACTTGTGTTAGTGTTGAAAAACCACTTTTCGCACTTGTGTTGGTGCAGGAAACCACTTTTGCACTTGTATTAGTGTGGAAAAACCACTTTTCACACTTGTGTTAGTGTTGAAAAACCACTTTTCGCACTTGTGTTAGTGTTGAAAAACTACTTTTCGCACTCGTGTTAGTGTTGAAAAACCACTTTTCGCACTTGTGTTGGTGCAGGAAACCACTTTTGCACTTGTATTAGTGTGGAAAAACCACTTTTCGCACTTGTGTTAGTGTTGAAAAGCCACTTTTCGCACTTGTGTTAGTGTTGAAAAACCACTTTTCACACTTGTGTTAGTGTTGAAAAACCACTTTTCGCACTTGTGTTGGTGCAGGAAACCACTTTTGCACTTGTATTAGTGTGGAAAAAACACTTTTCGCACTTGTGTTAGTGTTGAAAAACCACTTTTCGCACTTGTGTTAGTGTTGAAAAACCACTTTTCGCACTTGTGTTGGTGCAGGAAACCACTTTTGCACTTGTATTAGTGTGGAAAAAACACTTTTTGCACTTGTGATAGTGTTGAAAAACCACTTTTCGCACTTGTGTTAGTGTTGAAAAACCACTTTTCGCACTTGTGTTGGTGCAGGAAACCACTTTTGCACTTGTATTAGTGTGGAAAAACCACTTTTCGCACTTGTGTTAGTGTTGAAAAACCACTTTTCGCACTTGTGTTAGTGTTGAAAAACCACTTTTCGCACTTGTGTTGGTGCAGGAAACCACTTTTGCACTTGTATTAGTGTGGAAAAACCACTTTTCGCACTTGTGTTAGTGTTGAAAAACCACTTTTCGCACTTGTGTTAGTGTTGAAAAACCACTTTTCGCACTTGTGTTAGTGTTGAAAAACCACTTTTCGCACTTGTGTTGGTGCAGGAAACCACTTTTGCACTTGTATTAGTGTGGAAAAAACACTTTTCGCACTTGTGTTAGTGTTGAAAAACCACTTTTCGCACTTGTGTTAGTGTTGAAAAACCACTTTTCGCACTTGTGTTGGTGCAGGAAACCACTTTTGCACTTGTATTAGTGTGGAAAAACACTTTTTGCACTTGTGATAGTGTTGAAAAACCACTTTTTGCACTTGTGTTAGTGTTGAAAAACCACTTTTTGCACTTGTGTTGGTGCAGGGAACCACTTTTGCACTTGTATTAGTGTGGAAAACCAATTTTCGCACTTGTGTTAGTGTTGAAAAACCACTTTTCACACTTGTGTTAGTGTTGAAAAACCACTTTTCGCACTTGTATTGGTGCAGGAAACCACTTTTGCACTTGTATTAGTGTGGAAAACCACTTTTTGCACTTGTGATAGTGTTGAAAAACCACTATTCGCACTTGTGTTAGTGTTGAAAAACCACTTTTCACACTTGTGTTGGTGCAGGAACCCACTTTTGCACTTGTATTAGTGTGGAAAAACCACTTTTCGCACTTGTGTTAGTGTTGAAAAACCACTTTTCGCACTTGTGTTGGTGCAGGAAACCACTTTTGCACTTGTATTAGTGTGGAAAAACCACTTTTCGCACTTGTGTTAGTGTTGAAAAACCACTTTTCGCACTTGTGTTAGTGTTGAAAAAACACTTTTCGCACTTGTGTTGGTGCAGGAAACCACTTTTGCACTTGTATTAGTGTGGAAAAAACACTTTTCGCACTTGTGTTAGTGTTGAAAAACCACTATTCGCACTTGTGTTAGTGTTGAAAAACCACTTTTCGCACTTGTGTTGGTGCAGGAAACCACCTTTGCACTTGTATTAGTGTGGAAAAACACTTTTTGCACTTGTGATAGTGTTGAAAAACCACTTTTTGCACTCGTGTTAGTGTTGAAAAACCACTTTTCGCACTTGTGTTGGTGCAGGAAACCACTTTTGCACTTGTATTAGTGTGGAAAAACCACTTTTCGCACTTGTGTTAGTGTTGAAAAGCCACTTTTCGCACTTGTGTTAGTGTTGAAAAACCACTTTTCACACTTGTGTTAGTGTTGAAAAACCACTTTTCGCACTTGTGTTGGTGCAGGAAACCACTTTTGCACTTGTATTAGTGTGGAAAAACCACTTTTCGCACTTGTGTTAGTGTTGAAAAACCACTTTTCGCACTTGTGTTAGTGTTGAAAAACCACTTTTCGCACTTGTGTTGGTGCAGGAAACCACTTTTGCACTTGTATTAGTGTGGAAAAACCACTTTTTGCACTTGTGATAGTGTTGAAAAAACACTTTTCGCACTTGTGTTAGTGTTGAAAAACCACTTTTCGCACTTGTGTTAGTGTTGAAAAACCACTTTTCACACTTGTGTTAGTGTTGAAAAACCACTTTTCACACATGTGTTGGTGCAGGAAACCACTTTTGCACTTGTATTAATGTGGAAAAACCACTTTTCGCACTTGTGTTGGTGCAGGAAACCACTTTTGCACTTGTATTAGTGTGGAAAAACCACTTTTCACACTTGTGTTAGTGTTGAAAAACCACTTTTCGCACTTGTGTTAGTGTTGAAAAACCACTTTTCGCACTTGTGTTGGTGCAGGAAACCACTTTTGCACTTGTATTAGTGTGGCAAAACCACTTTTCGCACTTGTGTTAGTGTTGAAAAACCACTTTTCGCACTTGTGTTAGTGTTGAAAAACCACTTTTCGCACTTGTGTTAGTGTTGAAAAACCACTTTTCGCAGTTGTGTTGGTGCAGGAAACCACTTTTGCACTTGTATTAGTGTGGAAAAAACACTTATTGCACTTGTGATAGTGTTGAAAAACCACTTTTCGCACTTGTGTTAGTGTTGAAAAACCACTTTTCGCACTTGTGTTGGTGCAGGAAACCACTTTTGCACTTGTATTAGTGTGGAAAAACCACTTTTCACACTTGTGTTAGTGTTGAAAAACCACTTTTCGCACTTGTGTTAGTGTTGAAAAACTACTTTTCGCACTCGTGTTAGTGTTGAAAAACCACTTTTCGCACTTGTGTTGGTGCAGGAAACCACTTTTGCACTTGTATTAGTGTGGAAAAACCACTTTTCGCACTTGTGTTAGTGTTGAAAAGCCACTTTTCGCACTTGTGTTAGTGTTGAAAAACCACTTTTCACACTTGTGTTAGTGTTGAAAAACCACTTTTCGCACTTGTGTTGGTGCAGGAAACCACTTTTGCACTTGTATTAGTGTGGAAAAACCACTTTTCGCACTTGTGTTAGTGTTGAAAAACCACTTTTCGCACTTGTGTTAGTGTTGAAAAACCACTTTTCGCACTTGTGTTGGTGCAGGAAACCACTTTTGCACTTGTATTAGTGTGGAAAAACCACTTTTTGCACTTGTGATAGTGTTGAAAAAACACTTTTCGCACTTGTGTTAGTGTTGAAAAACCACTTTTCGCACTTGTGTTAGTGTTGAAAAACCACTTTTCACACTTGTGTTAGTGTTGAAAAACCACTTTTCACACATGTGTTGGTGCAGGAAACCACTTTTGCACTTGTATTAATGTGGAAAAACCACTTTTCGCACTTGTGTTAGTGTTGAAAAACCACTTTTCGCACTTGTGTTAGTGTTGAAAAACCACTTTTCGCACTTGTGTTGGTGCAGGAAAACACTTTTGCACTTGTATTAGTGTGGAAAAACCACTTTTTGCACTTGTGATAGTGTTGAAAAAACACTTTTCGCACTTGTGTTAGTGTTGAAAAACCACTTTTCGCACTTGTGTTGGTGCAGGAAACCACTTTTGCACTTGTATTAGTGTGGAAAAACCACTTTTCGCACTTGTGTTAGTGTTGAAAAAACCACTTTTCGCACTTGTGTTAGTGTTGAAAAACCACTTTTCGCACTTGTGTTAGTGTTGAAAAACCACTTTTCGCACTTGTGTTGGTGCAGGAAACCACTTTTGCACTTGTATTAGTGTGGAAAAAACACTTTTCGCACTTGTGTTAGTGTTGAAAAACCACTTTTCGCACTTCTGTTAGTGTTGAAAAACCACTTTTTGCACTTGTGTTGGTGCAGGAAACCACTTTTGCACTTGTATTAGTGTGGAAAAAACACTTTTTGCACTTGTGATAGTGTTGAAAAACCACTTTTCGCACTTGTGTTAGTGTTGAAAAACCACTTTTTCGCACTGTGTTGGTGCAGGAAACCACTTTTGCACTTGTATTAGTGTGGAAAAACCACTTTTTGCACTTGTGATAGTGTTGAAAAACCACTATTCGCACTTGTGTTAGTGTTGAAAAACCACTTTTCACACTTGTGTTGGTGCAGGAACCCACTTTTGCACTTGTATTAGTGTGGTAAAACCACTTTTCGCACTTGTGTTAGTGTTGAAAAACCACTTTTCGCACTTGTGTTAGTGTTGAAAAACCACTTTTCGCACTTGTGTTGGTGCAGGAAACCACTTTTGCACTTGTATTAGTGTGGACAAACCACTTTTTGCACTTGTGATAGTGTTGAAAAACCACTATTCGCACTTGTGTTAGTGTTGAAAAACCACTTTTCACACTTGTGTTGGTGCAGGAACCCACTTTTGCACTTGTATTAGTGTGGTAAAACCACTTTTCGCACTTGTGTTAGTGTTGAAAAACCACTTTTCGCACTTGTGTTGGTGCAGGAAACCACTTTTGCACTTGTATTAGTGTGGAAAAAACCACTTTTCGCACTTGTGTTAGTGTTGAAAAACCACTTTTCGCACTTCTGTTAGTGTTGAAAAAACACTTTTCGCACTTGTGTTGGTGCAGGAAACCACTTTTGCACTTGTATTAGTGTGGAAAAAACACTTTTCGCACTTGTGTTAGTGTTGAAAAACTACTTTTCGCACTCGTGTTAGTGTTGAAAAACCACTTTTCGCACTTGTGTTGTTGCAGGAAACCACTTTTGCACTTGTATTAGTGTGGAAAAACCACTTTTCGCACTTGTGTTAGTGTTGAAAAGCCACTTTTCGCACTTGTGTTAGTGTTGAAAAACCACTTTTCGCACTTGTGTTAGTGTTGAAAAACCACTTTTCGCACTTGTGTTGGTGCAGGAAACCACTTTTGCACTTGTATTAGTGTGGAAAAAACACTTTTCGCACTTGTGTTAGTGTTGAAAAACCACTTTTCGCACTTGTGTTAGTGTTGAAAAACCACTTTTCGCACTTGTGTTGGTGCAGGAAACCACTTTTGCACTTGTATTAGTGTGGCAAAACCACTTTTCGCACTTGTGTTAGTGTTGAAAAACCACTTTTCGCACTTGTGTTAGTGTTGAAAAACCACTTTTCGCACTTGTGTTAGTGTTGAAAAACCACTTTTCGCAGTTGTGTTGGTGCAGGAAACCACTTTTGCACTTGTATTAGTGTGGAAAAAACACTTATTGCACTTGTGATAGTGTTGAAAAACCACTTTTCGCACTTGTGTTAGTGTTGAAAAACCACTTTTCGCACTTGTGTTGGTGCAGGAAACCACTTTTGCACTTGTATTAGTGTGGAAAAACCACTTTTCACACTTGTGTTAGTGTTGAAAAACCACTTTTCGCACTTGTGTTAGTGTTGAAAAACTACTTTTCGCACTCGTGTTAGTGTTGAAAAACCACTTTTCGCACTTGTGTTGGTGCAGGAAACCACTTTTGCACTTGTATTAGTGTGGAAAAACCACTTTTCGCACTTGTGTTAGTGTTGAAAAGCCACTTTTCGCACTTGTGTTAGTGTTGAAAAACCACTTTTCACACTTGTGTTAGTGTTGAAAAACCACTTTTCGCACTTGTGTTGGTGCAGGAAACCACTTTTGCACTTGTATTAGTGTGGAAAAACCACTTTTCGCACTTGTGTTAGTGTTGAAAAACCACTTTTCGCACTTGTGTTAGTGTTGAAAAACCACTTTTCGCACTTGTGTTGGTGCAGGAAACCACTTTTGCACTTGTATTAGTGTGGAAAAAACACTTTTTGCACTTGTGATAGTGTTGAAAAACCACTTTTCGCACTTGTGTTAGTGTTGAAAAACCACTTTTCGCACTTGTGTTGGTGCAGGAAACCACTTTTGCACTTGTATTAGTGTGGAAAAACCACTTTTCGCACTTGTGTTAGTGTTGAAAAACCACTTTTCGCACTTGTGTTAGTGTTGAAAAACCACTTTTCGCACTTGTGTTGGTGCAGGAAACCACTTTTGCACTTGTATTAGTGTGGAAAAACCACTTTTCGCACTTGTGTTAGTGTTGAAAAACCACTTTTCGCACTTGTGTTAGTGTTGAAAAACCACTTTTCGCACTTGTGTTAGTGTTGAAAAACCACTTTTCGCACTTGTGTTGGTGCAGGAAACCACTTTTGCACTTGTATTAGTGTGGAAAAAACACTTTTCGCACTTGTGTTAGTGTTGAAAAACCACTTTTCGCACTTGTGTTAGTGTTGAAAAACCACTTTTCGCACTTGTGTTGGTGCAGGAAACCACTTTTGCACTTGTATTAGTGTGGAAAAACACTTTTTGCACTTGTGATAGTGTTGAAAAACCACTTTTTGCACTTGTGTTAGTGTTGAAAAACCACTTTTTGCACTTGTGTTGGTGCAGGGAACCACTTTTGCACTTGTATTAGTGTGGAAAACCAATTTTCGCACTTGTGTTAGTGTTGAAAAACCACTTTTCACACTTGTGTTAGTGTTGAAAAACCACTTTTCGCACTTGTATTGGTGCAGGAAACCACTTTTGCACTTGTATTAGTGTGGAAAACCACTTTTTGCACTTGTGATAGTGTTGAAAAACCACTATTCGCACTTGTGTTAGTGTTGAAAAACCACTTTTCACACTTGTGTTGGTGCAGGAACCCACTTTTGCACTTGTATTAGTGTGGAAAAACCACTTTTCGCACTTGTGTTAGTGTTGAAAAACCACTTTTCGCACTTGTGTTGGTGCAGGAAACCACTTTTGCACTTGTATTAGTGTGGAAAAACCACTTTTCGCACTTGTGTTAGTGTTGAAAAACCACTTTTCGCACTTGTGTTAGTGTTGAAAAAACACTTTTCGCACTTGTGTTGGTGCAGGAAACCACTTTTGCACTTGTATTAGTGTGGAAAAAACACTTTTCGCACTTGTGTTAGTGTTGAAAAACCACTATTCGCACTTGTGTTAGTGTTGAAAAACCACTTTTCGCACTTGTGTTGGTGCAGGAAACCACCTTTGCACTTGTATTAGTGTGGAAAAACACTTTTTGCACTTGTGATAGTGTTGAAAAACCACTTTTTGCACTTGTGTTAGTGTTGAAAAACCACTTTTCACACATGTGTTGGTGCAGGAAACCACTTTTGCACTTGTATTAATGTGGAAAAACCACTTTTCGCACTTGTGTTAGTGTTGAAAAACCACTTTTCGCACTTGTGTTAGTGTTGAAAAACCACTTTTCGCACTTGTGTTGGTGCAGGAAACCACTTTTGCACTTGTATTAGTGTGGAAAAACCACTTTTTGCACTTGTGATAGTGTTGAAAAAACACTTTTCGCACTTGTGTTAGTGTTGAAAAACCACTTTTCGCACTTGTGTTGGTGCAGGAAACCACTTTTGCACTTGTATTAGTGTGGAAAAACCACTTTTCGCACTTGTGTTAGTGTTGAAAAAACCACTTTTCGCACTTGTGTTAGTGTTGAAAAACCACTTTTCGCACTTGTGTTAGTGTTGAAAAACCACTTTTCGCACTTGTGTTGGTGCAGGAAACCACTTTTGCACTTGTATTAGTGTGGAAAAAACACTTTTCGCACTTGTGTTAGTGTTGAAAAACCACTTTTCGCACTTCTGTTAGTGTTGAAAAACCACTTTTTGCACTTGTGTTGGTGCAGGAAACCACTTTTGCACTTGTATTAGTGTGGAAAAAACACTTTTTGCACTTGTGATAGTGTTGAAAAACCACTTTTCGCACTTGTGTTAGTGTTGAAAAACCACTTTTCGCACTTGTGTTGGTGCAGGAAACCACTTTTGCACTTGTATTAGTGTGGAAAAACCACTTTTTGCACTTGTGATAGTGTTGAAAAACCACTATTCGCACTTGTGTTAGTGTTGAAAAACCACTTTTCACACTTGTGTTGGTGCAGGAACCCACTTTTGCACTTGTATTAGTGTGGTAAAACCACTTTTCGCACTTGTGTTAGTGTTGAAAAACCACTTTTCGCACTTGTGTTAGTGTTGAAAAACCACTTTTCGCACTTGTGTTGGTGCAGGAAACCACTTTTGCACTTGTATTAGTGTGGACAAACCACTTTTTGCACTTGTGATAGTGTTGAAAAACCACTATTCGCACTTGTGTTAGTGTTGAAAAACCACTTTTCACACTTGTGTTGGTGCAGGAACCCACTTTTGCACTTGTATTAGTGTGGTAAAACCACTTTTCGCACTTGTGTTAGTGTTGAAAAACCACTTTTCGCACTTGTGTTGGTGCAGGAAACCACTTTTGCACTTGTATTAGTGTGGAAAAAACCACTTTTCGCACTTGTGTTAGTGTTGAAAAACCACTTTTCGCACTTCTGTTAGTGTTGAAAAAACACTTTTCGCACTTGTGTTGGTGCAGGAAACCACTTTTGCACTTGTATTAGTGTGGAAAAAACACTTTTCGCACTTGTGTTAGTGTTGAAAAACTACTTTTCGCACTCGTGTTAGTGTTGAAAAACCACTTTTCGCACTTGTGTTGTTGCAGGAAACCACTTTTGCACTTGTATTAGTGTGGAAAAACCACTTTTCGCACTTGTGTTAGTGTTGAAAAGCCACTTTTCGCACTTGTGTTAGTGTTGAAAAACCACTTTTCGCACTTGTGTTAGTGTTGAAAAACCACTTTTCGCACTTGTGTTGGTGCAGGAAACCACTTTTGCACTTGTATTAGTGTGGAAAAAACACTTTTCGCACTTGTGTTAGTGTTGAAAAACCACTTTTCGCACTTGTGTTAGTGTTGAAAAACCACTTTTCGCACTTGTGTTGGTGCAGGAAACCACTTTTGCACTTGTATTAGTGTGGCAAAACCACTTTTCGCACTTGTGTTAGTGTTGAAAAACCACTTTTCGCACTTGTGTTAGTGTTGAAAAACCACTTTTCGCACTTGTGTTAGTGTTGAAAAACCACTTTTCGCAGTTGTGTTGGTGCAGGAAACCACTTTTGCACTTGTATTAGTGTGGAAAAAACACTTATTGCACTTGTGATAGTGTTGAAAAACCACTTTTCGCACTTGTGTTAGTGTTGAAAAACCACTTTTCGCACTTGTGTTGGTGCAGGAAACCACTTTTGCACTTGTATTAGTGTGGAAAAACCACTTTTCACACTTGTGTTAGTGTTGAAAAACCACTTTTCGCACTTGTGTTAGTGTTGAAAAACTACTTTTCGCACTCGTGTTAGTGTTGAAAAACCACTTTTCGCACTTGTGTTGGTGCAGGAAACCACTTTTGCACTTGTATTAGTGTGGAAAAACCACTTTTCGCACTTGTGTTAGTGTTGAAAAGCCACTTTTCGCACTTGTGTTAGTGTTGAAAAACCACTTTTCACACTTGTGTTAGTGTTGAAAAACCACTTTTCGCACTTGTGTTGGTGCAGGAAACCACTTTTGCACTTGTATTAGTGTGGAAAAAACACTTTTCGCACTTGTGTTAGTGTTGAAAAACCACTTTTCGCACTTGTGTTAGTGTTGAAAAACCACTTTTCGCACTTGTGTTAGTGTTAAAAAAACCACTTTTCGCACTTGTGTTGGTGCAGGAAACCACTTTTGCACTTGTATTAGTGTGGAAAAAACACTTTTTGCACTTGTGATAGTGTTGAAAAACCACTTTTCGCACTTGTGTTAGTGTTGAAAAACCACTATTCGCACTTGTGTTGGTGCAGGAAACCACTTTTGCACTTGTATTAGTGTGGAAAAACCACTTTTCGCACTTGTGTTAGTGTTGAAAAACCACTTTTCGCACTTGTGTTAGTGTTGAAAAACCACTTTCGCACTTGTGTTGGTGCAGGAAACCACTTTTGCACATGTATTAGTGTGGAAAAACCACTTTTCGCAATTGTGTTAGTGTTGAAAAACCACTTTTCGCACTTGTGTTAGTGTTGAAAAACCACTTTTCGCAGTTGTGTTGGTGCAGGAAACCACTTTTGCACTTGTATTAGTGTGGAAAAAACACTTATTGCACTTGTGATAGTGTTGAAAAACCACTTTTCGCACTTGTGTTAGTGTTGAAAAACCACTTTTCGCACTTGTGTTGGTGCAGGAAACCACTTTTGCACTTGTATTAGTGTGGAAAAACCACTTTTCACACTTGTGTTAGTGTTGAAAAACCACTTTTCGCACTTGTGTTAGTGTTGAAAAACTACTTTTCGCACTCGTGTTAGTGTTGAAAAACCACTTTTCGCACTTGTGTTGGTGCAGGAAACCACTTTTGCACTTGTATTAGTGTGGAAAAACCACTTTTCGCACTTGTGTTAGTGTTGAAAAGCCACTTTTCGCACTTGTGTTAGTGTTGAAAAACCACTTTTCGCACTTGTGTTAGTGTTGAAAAACCACTTTTCGCACTTGTGTTGGTGCAGGAAACCACTTTTGCACTTGTATTAGTGTGGAAAAAACACTTTTCGCACTTGTGTTAGTGTTGAAAAACCACTTTTCGCACTTGTGTTAGTGTTGAAAAACCACTTTTCGCACTTGTGTTGGTGCAGGAAACCACTTTTGCACTTGTATTAGTGTGGAAAAAACACTTTTTGCACTTGTGATAGTGTTGAAAAACCACTTTTCGCACTTGTGTTAGTGTTGAAAAACCACTTTTCGCACTTGTGTTGGTGCAGGAAACCACTTTTGCACTTGTATTAGTGTGGAAAAACCACTTTTCGCACTTGTGTTAGTGTTGAAAAACCACTTTTCGCACTTGTGTTAGTGTTGAAAAACCACTTTTCGCACTTGTGTTGGTGCAGGAAACCACTTTTGCACTTGTATTAGTGTGGAAAAACCACTTTTTGCACTTGTGTTAGTGTTGAAAAACCACTTTTCGCACTTGTGTTAGTGTTGAAAAACCACTTTTCGCACTTGTGTTAGTGTTGAAAAACCACTTTTCGCACTTGTGTTGGTGCAGGATACCACTTTTGCACTTGTATTAGTGTGGAAAAAACACTTTTCGCACTTGTGTTAGTGTTGAAAAACCACTTTTCGCACTTGTGTTAGTGTTGAAAAACCACTTTTCGCACTTGTGTTGGTGCAGGAAACCACTTTTGCACTTGTATTAGTGTGGAAAAACACTTTTTGCACTTGTGATAGTGTTGAAAAACCACTTTTTGCACTTGTGTTAGTGTTGAAAAACCACTTTTTGCACTTGTGTTGGTGCAGGGAACCACTTTTGCACTTGTATTAGTGTGGAAAACCAATTTTCGCACTTGTGTTAGTGTTGAAAAACCACTTTTCACACTTGTGTTAGTGTTGAAAAACCACTTTTCGCACTTGTATTGGTGCAGGAAACCACTTTTGCACTTGTATTAGTGTGGAAAAACCACTTTTTGCACTTGTGATAGTGTTGAAAAACCACTATTCGCACTTGTGTTAGTGTTGAAAAACCACTTTTCACACTTGTGTTGGTGCAGGAACCCACTTTTGCACTTGTATTAGTGTGGAAAAACCACTTTTCGCACTTGTGTTAGTGTTGAAAAACCACTTTTCGCACTTGTGTTGGTGCAGGAAACCACTTTTGCACTTGTATTAGTGTGGAAAAACCACTTTTCGCACTTGTGTTAGTGTTGAAAAACCACTTTTCGCACTTGTGTTAGTGTTGAAAAAACACTTTTCGCACTTGTGTTGGTGCAGGAAACCACTTTTGCACTTGTATTAGTGTGGAAAAAACACTTTTCGCACTTGTGTTAGTGTTGAAAAACCACTATTCGCACTTGTGTTAGTGTTGAAAAACCACTTTTCGCACTTGTGTTGGTGCAGGAAACCACCTTTGCACTTGTATTAGTGTGGAAAAACACTTTTTGCACTTGTGATAGTGTTGAAAAACCACTTTTTGCACTTGTGTTAGTGTTGAAAAACCACTTTTCACACATGTGTTGGTGCAGGAAACCACTTTTGCACTTGTATTAATGTGGAAAAACCACTTTTCGCACTTGTGTTAGTGTTGAAAAACCACTTTTCGCACTTGTGTTAGTGTTGAAAAACCACTTTTCGCACTTGTGTTGGTGCAGGAAACCACTTTTGCACTTGTATTAGTGTGGAAAAACCACTTTTTGCACTTGTGATAGTGTTGAAAAAACACTTTTCGCACTTGTGTTAGTGTTGAAAAACCACTTTTCGCACTTGTGTTGGTGCAGGAAACCACTTTTGCACTTGTATTAGTGTGGAAAAACCACTTTTCGCACTTGTGTTAGTGTTGAAAAAACCACTTTTCGCACTTGTGTTAGTGTTGAAAAACCACTTTTCGCACTTGTGTTAGTGTTGAAAAACCACTTTTCGCACTTGTGTTGGTGCAGGAAACCACTTTTGCACTTGTATTAGTGTGGAAAAAACACTTTTTGCACTTGTGATAGTGTTGAAAAAACACTTTTCGCACTTGTGTTAGTGTTGAAAAACCACTTTTCGCACTTGTGTTGGTGCAGGAAACCACTTTTGCACTTGTATTAGTGTGGAAAAACCACTTTTCGCACTTGTGTTAGTGTTGAAAAAACCACTTTTCGCACTTGTGTTAGTGTTGAAAAACCACTTTTCGCACTTGTGTTAGTGTTGAAAAACCACTTTTCGCACTTGTGTTGGTGCAGGAAACCACTTTTGCACTTGTATTAGTGTGGAAAAAACACTTTTCGCACTTGTGTTAGTGTTGAAAAACCACTTTTCGCACTTCTGTTAGTGTTGAAAAACCACTTTTTGCACTTGTGTTGGTGCAGGAAACCACTTTTGCGCTTGTATTAGTGTGGAAAAAACACTTTTTGCACTTGTGATAGTGTTGAAAAACCACTTTTCGCACTTGTGTTAGTGTTGAAAAACCACTTTTCGCACTTGTGTTGGTGCAGGAAACCACTTTTGCACTTGTATTAGTGTGGAAAAACCACTTTTTGCACTTGTGATAGTGTTGAAAAACCACTATTCGCACTTGTGTTAGTGTTGAAAAACCACTTTTCGCACTTGTGTTAGTGTTGAAAAGCCACTTTTCGCACTTGTGTTAGTGTTGAAAAACCACTTTTCGCACTTGTGTTAGTGTTGAAAAACCACTTTTCGCACTTGTGTTGGTGCAGGAAACCACTTTTGCACTTGTATTAGTGTGGAAAAAACACTTTTCGCACTTGTGTTAGTGTTGAAAAACCACTTTTCGCACTTGTGTTAGTGTTGAAAAACCACTTTTCGCACTTGTGTTGGTGCAGGAAACCACTTTTGCACTTGTATTAGTGTGGAAAAAACACTTTTTGCACTTGTGATAGTGTTGAAAAACCACTTTTCGCACTTGTGTTAGTGTTGAAAAACCACTTTTCGCACTTGTGTTGGTGCAGGAAACCACTTTTGCACTTGTATTAGTGTGGAAAAACCACTTTTCGCACTTGTGTTAGTGTTGAAAAACCACTTTTCGCACTTGTGTTAGTGTTGAAAAACCACTTTTCGCACTTGTGTTGGTGCAGGAAACCACTTTTGCACTTGTATTAGTGTGGAAAAACCACTTTTCGCACTTGTGTTAGTGTTGAAAAACCACTTTTCGCACTTGTGTTAGTGTTGAAAAACCACTTTTCGCACTTGTGTTAGTGTTGAAAAACCACTTTTCGCACTTGTGTTGGTGCAGGAAACCACTTTTGCACTTGTATTAGTGTGGAAAAAACACTTTTCGCACTTGTGTTAGTGTTGAAAAACCACTTTTCGCACTTGTGTTAGTGTTGAAAAACCACTTTTCGCACTTGTGTTGGTGCAGGAAACCACTTTTGCACTTGTATTAGTGTGGAAAAACACTTTTTGCACTTGTGATAGTGTTGAAAAACCACTTTTTGCACTTGTGTTAGTGTTGAAAAACCACTTTTTGCACTTGTGTTGGTGCAGGGAACCACTTTTGCACTTGTATTAGTGTGGAAAACCAATTTTCGCACTTGTGTTAGTGTTGAAAAACCACTTTTCACACTTGTGTTAGTGTTGAAAAACCACTTTTCGCACTTGTATTGGTGCAGGAAACCACTTTTGCACTTGTATTAGTGTGGAAAACCACTTTTTGCACTTGTGATAGTGTTGAAAAACCACTATTCGCACTTGTGTTAGTGTTGAAAAACCACTTTTCACACTTGTGTTGGTGCAGGAACCCACTTTTGCACTTGTATTAGTGTGGAAAAACCACTTTTTGCACTTGTGTTAGTGTTGAAAAACCACTTTTCGCACTTGTGTTGGTGCAGGAAACCACTTTTGCACTTGTATTAGTGTGGAAAAACCACTTTTCGCACTTGTGTTAGTGTTGAAAAACCACTTTTCGCACTTGTGTTAGTGTTGAAAAAACACTTTTCGCACTTGTGTTGGTGCAGGAAACCACTTTTGCACTTGTATTAGTGTGGAAAAAACACTTTTCGCACTTGTGTTAGTGTTGAAAAACCACTATTCGCACTTGTGTTAGTGTTGAAAAACCACTTTTCGCACTTGTGTTGGTGCAGGAAACCACCTTTGCACTTGTATTAGTGTGGAAAAACACTTTTTGCACTTGTGATAGTGTTGAAAAACCACTTTTTGCACTTGTGTTAGTGTTGAAAAATCACTTTTCACACATGTGTTGGTGCAGGAAACCACTTTTGCACTTGTATTAATGTGGAAAAACCACTTTTCGCACTTGTGTTAGTGTTGAAAAACCACTTTTCGCACTTGTGTTAGTGTTGAAAAGCCACTTTTCGCACTTGTGTTAGTGTTGAAAAACCACTTTTCGCACTTGTGTTAGTGTTGAAAAACCACTTTTCGCACTTGTGTTGGTGCAGGAAACCACTTTTGCACTTGTATTAGTGTGGAAAAAACACTTTTCGCACTTGTGTTAGTGTTGAAAAACCACTTTTCGCACTTGTGTTAGTGTTGAAAAACCACTTTTCGCACTTGTGTTGGTGCAGGAAACCACTTTTGCACTTGTATTAGTGTGGAAAAAACACTTTTTGCACTTGTGATAGTGTTGAAAAACCACTTTTCGCACTTGTGTTAGTGTTGAAAAACCACTTTTCGCACTTGTGTTGGTGCAGGAAACCACTTTTGCACTTGTATTAGTGTGGAAAAACCACTTTTCGCACTTGTGTTAGTGTTGAAAAACCACTTTTCGCACTTGTGTTAGTGTTGAAAAACCACTTTTCGCACTTGTGTTGGTGCAGGAAACCACTTTTGCACTTGTATTAGTGTGGAAAAACCACTTTTCGCACTTGTGTTAGTGTTGAAAAACCACTTTTCGCACTTGTGTTAGTGTTGAAAAACCACTTTTCGCACTTGTGTTAGTGTTGAAAAACCACTTTTCGCACTTGTGTTGGTGCAGGAAACCACTTTTGCACTTGTATTAGTGTGGAAAAAACACTTTTCGCACTTGTGTTAGTGTTGAAAAACCACTTTTCGCACTTGTGTTAGTGTTGAAAAACCACTTTTCGCACTTGTGTTGGTGCAGGAAACCACTTTTGCACTTGTATTAGTGTGGAAAAACACTTTTTGCACTTGTGATAGTGTTGAAAAACCACTTTTTGCACTTGTGTTAGTGTTGAAAAACCACTTTTTGCACTTGTGTTGGTGCAGGGAACCACTTTTGCACTTGTATTAGTGTGGAAAACCAATTTTCGCACTTGTGTTAGTGTTGAAAAACCACTTTTCACACTTGTGTTAGTGTTGAAAAACCACTTTTCGCACTTGTATTGGTGCAGGAAACCACTTTTGCACTTGTATTAGTGTGGAAAACCACTTTTTGCACTTGTGATAGTGTTGAAAAACCACTATTCGCACTTGTGTTAGTGTTGAAAAACCACTTTTCACACTTGTGTTGGTGCAGGAACCCACTTTTGCACTTGTATTAGTGTGGAAAAACCACTTTTCGCACTTGTGTTAGTGTTGAAAAACCACTTTTCGCACTTGTGTTGGTGCAGGAAACCACTTTTGCACTTGTATTAGTGTGGAAAAACCACTTTTCGCACTTGTGTTAGTGTTGAAAAACCACTTTTCGCACTTGTGTTAGTGTTGAAAAAACACTTTTCGCACTTGTGTTGGTGCAGGAAACCACTTTTGCACTTGTATTAGTGTGGAAAAAACACTTTTCGCACTTGTGTTAGTGTTGAAAAACCACTATTCGCACTTGTGTTAGTGTTGAAAAACCACTTTTCGCACTTGTGTTGGTGCAGGAAACCACCTTTGCACTTGTATTAGTGTGGAAAAACACTTTTTGCACTTGTGATAGTGTTGAAAAACCACTTTTTGCACTTGTGTTAGTGTTGAAAAACCACTTTTCACACATGTGTTGGTGCAGGAAACCACTTTTGCACTTGTATTAATGTGGAAAAACCACTTTTCGCACTTGTGTTAGTGTTGAAAAACCACTTTTCGCACTTGTGTTAGTGTTGAAAAACCACTTTTCGCACTTGTGTTGGTGCAGGAAACCACTTTTGCACTTGTATTAGTGTGGAAAAACCACTTTTTGCACTTGTGATAGTGTTGAAAAAACACTTTTCGCACTTGTGTTAGTGTTGAAAAACCACTTTTCGCACTTGTGTTGGTGCAGGAAACCACTTTTGCACTTGTATTAGTGTGGAAAAACCACTTTTCGCACTTGTGTTAGTGTTGAAAAAACCACTTTTCGCACTTGTGTTAGTGTTGAAAAACCACTTTTCGCACTTGTGTTAGTGTTGAAAAACCACTTTTCGCACTTGTGTTGGTGCAGGAAACCACTTTTGCACTTGTATTAGTGTGGAAAAAACACTTTTCGCACTTGTGTTAGTGTTGAAAAACCACTTTTCGCACTTCTGTTAGTGTTGAAAAACCACTTTTTGCACTTGTGTTGGTGCAGGAAACCACTTTTGCACTTGTATTAGTGTGGAAAAAACACTTTTTGCACTTGTGATAGTGTTGAAAAACCACTTTTCGCACTTGTGTTAGTGTTGAAAAACCACTTTTCGCACTTGTGTTGGTGCAGGAAACCACTTTTGCACTTGTATTAGTGTGGAAAAACCACTTTTTGCACTTGTGATAGTGTTGAAAAACCACTATTCGCACTTGTGTTAGTGTTGAAAAACCACTTTTCACACTTGTGTTGGTGCAGGAACCCACTTTTGCACTTGTATTAGTGTGGTAAAACCACTTTTCGCACTTGTGTTAGTGTTGAAAAACCACTTTTCGCACTTGTGTTAGTGTTGAAAAACCACTTTTCGCACTTGTGTTGGTGCAGGAAACCACTTTTGCACTTGTATTAGTGTGGACAAACCACTTTTTGCACTTGTGATAGTGTTGAAAAACCACTATTCGCACTTGTGTTAGTGTTGAAAAACCACTTTTCACACTTGTGTTGGTGCAGGAACCCACTTTTGCACTTGTATTAGTGTGGTAAAACCACTTTTCGCACTTGTGTTAGTGTTGAAAAACCACTTTTCGCACTTGTGTTGGTGCAGGAAACCACTTTTGCACTTGTATTAGTGTGGAAAAAACCACTTTTCGCACTTGTGTTAGTGTTGAAAAACCACTTTTCGCACTTCTGTTAGTGTTGAAAAAACACTTTTCGCACTTGTGTTGGTGCAGGAAACCACTTTTGCACTTGTATTAGTGTGGAAAAAACACTTTTCGCACTTGTGTTAGTGTTGAAAAACTACTTTTCGCACTCGTGTTAGTGTTGAAAAACCACTTTTCGCACTTGTGTTGTTGCAGGAAACCACTTTTGCACTTGTATTAGTGTGGAAAAACCACTTTTCGCACTTGTGTTAGTGTTGAAAAGCCACTTTTCGCACTTGTGTTAGTGTTGAAAAACCACTTTTCGCACTTGTGTTAGTGTTGAAAAACCACTTTTCGCACTTGTGTTGGTGCAGGAAACCACTTTTGCACTTGTATTAGTGTGGAAAAAACACTTTTCGCACTTGTGTTAGTGTTGAAAAACCACTTTTCGCACTTGTGTTAGTGTTGAAAAACCACTTTTCGCACTTGTGTTGGTGCAGGAAACCACTTTTGCACTTGTATTAGTGTGGCAAAACCACTTTTCGCACTTGTGTTAGTGTTGAAAAACCACTTTTCGCACTTGTGTTAGTGTTGAAAAACCACTTTTCGCACTTGTGTTAGTGTTGAAAAACCACTTTTCGCAGTTGTGTTGGTGCAGGAAACCACTTTTGCACTTGTATTAGTGTGGAAAAAACACTTATTGCACTTGTGATAGTGTTGAAAAACCACTTTTCGCACTTGTGTTAGTGTTGAAAAACCACTTTTCGCACTTGTGTTGGTGCAGGAAACCACTTTTGCACTTGTATTAGTGTGGAAAAACCACTTTTCACACTTGTGTTAGTGTTGAAAAACCACTTTTCGCACTTGTGTTAGTGTTGAAAAACTACTTTTCGCACTCGTGTTAGTGTTGAAAAACCACTTTTCGCACTTGTGTTGGTGCAGGAAACCACTTTTGCACTTGTATTAGTGTGGAAAAACCACTTTTCGCACTTGTGTTAGTGTTGAAAAGCCACTTTTCGCACTTGTGTTAGTGTTGAAAAACCACTTTTCACACTTGTGTTAGTGTTGAAAAACCACTTTTCGCACTTGTGTTGGTGCAGGAAACCACTTTTGCACTTGTATTAGTGTGGAAAAAACACTTTTCGCACTTGTGTTAGTGTTGAAAAACCACTTTTCGCACTTGTGTTAGTGTTGAAAAACCACTTTTCGCACTTGTGTTGGTGCAGGAAACCACTTTTGCACTTGTATTAGTGTGGAAAAAACACTATTTGCACTTGTGATAGTGTTGAAAAACCACTTTTCGCACTTGTGTTAGTGTTGAAAAACCACTTTTCGCACTTGTGTTGGTGCAGGAAACCACTTTTGCACTTGTATTAGTGTGGAAAAACCACTTTTCGCACTTGTGTTAGTGTTGAAAAACCACTTTTCGCACTTGTGTTAGTGTTGAAAAACCACTTTTCGCACTTGTGTTGGTGCAGGAAACCACTTTTGCACTTGTATTAGTGTGGAAAAACCACTTTTCGCACTTGTGTTAGTGTTGAAAAACCACTTTTCGCACTTGTGTTAGTGTTGAAAAACCACTTTTCGCAGTTGTGTTGGTGCAGGAAACCACTTTTGCACTTGTATTAGTGTGGAAAAAACACTTATTGCACTTGTGATAGTGTTGAAAAACCACTTTTCGCACTTGTGTTAGTGTTGAAAAACCACTTTTCGCACTTGTGTTGGTGCAGGAAACCACTTTTGCACTTGTATTAGTGTGGAAAAACCACTTTTCACACTTGTGTTAGTGTTGAAAAACCACTTTTCGCACTTGTGTTAGTGTTGAAAAACTACTTTTCGCACTCGTGTTAGTGTTGAAAAACCACTTTTCGCACTTGTGTTGGTGCAGGAAACCACTTTTGCACTTGTATTAGTGTGGAAAAACCACTTTTCGCACTTGTGTTAGTGTTGAAAAGCCACTTTTCGCACTTGTGTTAGTGTTGAAAAACCACTTTTCGCACTTGTGTTAGTGTTGAAAAACCACTTTTCGCACTTGTGTTGGTGCAGGAAACCACTTTTGCACTTGTATTAGTGTGGAAAAACACTTTTCGCACTTGTGTTAGTGTTGAAAAACCACTTTTCGCACTTGTGTTAGTGTTGAAAAACCACTTTTCGCACTTGTGTTGGTGCAGGAAACCACTTTTGCACTTGTATTAGTGTGGAAAAAACACTTTTTGCACTTGTGATAGTGTTGAAAAACCACTTTTCGCACTTGTGTTAGTGTTGAAAAACCACTTTTCGCACTTGTGTTGGTGCAGGAAACCACTTTTGCACTTGTATTAGTGTGGAAAAACCACTTTTCGCACTTGTGTTAGTGTTGAAAAACCACTTTTCGCACTTGTGTTAGTGTTGAAAAACCACTTTTCGCACTTGTGTTGGTGCAGGAAACCACTTTTGCACTTGTATTAGTGTGGCAAAACCACTTTTCGCACTTGTGTTAGTGTTGAAAAACCACTTTTCGCACTTGTGTTAGTGTTGAAAAACCACTTTTCGCACTTGTGTTAGTGTTGAAAAACCACTTTTCGCAGTTGTGTTGGTGCAGGAAACCACTTTTGCACTTGTATTAGTGTGGAAAAAACACTTATTGCACTTGTGATAGTGTTGAAAAACCACTTTTCGCACTTGTGTTAGTGTTGAAAAACCACTTTTCGCACTTGTGTTGGTGCAGGAAACCACTTTTGCACTTGTATTAGTGTGGAAAAACCACTTTTCACACTTGTGTTAGTGTTGAAAAACCACTTTTCGCACTTGTGTATTGTTGAAAAACTACTTTTCGCACTCGTGTTAGTGTTGAAAAACCACTTTTCGCACTTGTGTTGGTGCAGGAAACCACTTTTGCACTTGTATTAGTGTGGAAAAACCACTTTTCGCACTTGTGTTAGTGTTGAAAAGCCACTTTTCGCACTTGTGTTAGTGTTGAAAAACCACTTTTCACACTTGTGTTAGTGTTGAAAAACCACTTTTCGCACTTGTGTTGGTGCAGGAAACCACTTTTGCACTTGTATTAGTGTGGAAAAAACACTTTTCGCACTTGTGTTAGTGTTGAAAAACCACTTTTCGCACTTGTGTTAGTGTTGAAAAACCACTTTTCGCACTTGTGTTGGTGCAGGAAACCACTTTTGCACTTGTATTAGTGTGGAAAAAACACTTTTTGCACTTGTGATAGTGTTGAAAAACCACTTTTCGCACTTGTGTTAGTGTTGAAAAACCACTTTTCGCACTTGTGTTGGTGCAGGAAACCACTTTTGCACTTGTATTAGTGTGGAAAAACCACTTTTCGCACTTGTGTTAGTGTTGAAAAACCACTTTTCGCACTTGTGTTAGTGTTGAAAAACCACTTTTCGCACTTGTGTTGGTGCAGGAAACCACTTTTGCACATGTATTAGTGTGGAAAAACCACTTTTCGCAATTGTGTTAGTGTTGAAAAACCACTTTTCGCACTTGTGTTAGTGTTGAAAAACCACTTTTCGCAGTTGTGTTGGTGCAGGAAACCACTTTTGCACTTGTATTAGTGTGGAAAAAACACTTATTGCACTTGTGATAGTGTTGAAAAACCACTTTTCGCACTTGTGTTAGTGTTGAAAAACCACTTTTCGCACTTGTGTTGGTGCAGGAAACCACTTTTGCACTTGTATTAGTGTGGAAAAACCACTTTTCACACTTGTGTTAGTGTTGAAAAACCACTTTTCGCACTTGTGTTAGTGTTGAAAAACTACTTTTCGCACTCGTGTTAGTGTTGAAAAACCACTTTTCGCACTTGTGTTGGTGCAGGAAACCACTTTTGCACTTGTATTAGTGTGGAAAAACCACTTTTCGCACTTGTGTTAGTGTTGAAAAGCCACTTTTCGCACTTGTGTTAGTGTTGAAAAACCACTTTTCGCACTTGTGTTAGTGTTGAAAAACCACTTTTCGCACTTGTGTTGGTGCAGGAAACCACTTTTGCACTTGTATTAGTGTGGAAAAAACACTTTTCGCACTTGTGTTAGTGTTGAAAAACCACTTTTCGCACTTGTGTTAGTGTTGAAAAACCACTTTTCGCACTTGTGTTGGTGCAGGAAACCACTTTTGCACTTGTATTAGTGTGGAAAAAACACTTTTTGCACTTGTGATAGTGTTGAAAAACCACTTTTCGCACTTGTGTTAGTGTTGAAAAACCACTTTTCGCACTTGTGTTGGTGCAGGAAACCACTTTTGCACTTGTATTAGTGTGGAAAAACCACTTTTCGCACTTGTGTTAGTGTTGAAAAACCACTTTTCGCACTTGTGTTAGTGTTGAAAAACCACTTTTCGCACTTGTGTTGGTGCAGGAAACCACTTTTGCACTTGTATTAGTGTGGAAAAACCACTTTTCGCACTTGTGTTAGTGTTGAAAAACCACTTTTCGCACTTGTGTTAGTGTTGAAAAACCACTTTTCGCACTTGTGTTAGTGTTGAAAAACCACTTTTCGCACTTGTGTTGGTGCAGGAAACCACTTTTGCACTTGTATTAGTGTGGAAAAAACACTTTTCGCACTTGTGTTAGTGTTGAAAAACCACTTTTCGCACTTGTGTTAGTGTTGAAAAACCACTTTTCGCACTTGTGTTGGTGCAGGAAACCACTTTTGCACTTGTATTAGTGTGGAAAAACACTTTTTGCACTTGTGATAGTGTTGAAAAACCACTTTTTGCACTTGTGTTAGTGTTGAAAAACCACTTTTTGCACTTGTGTTGGTGCAGGGAACCACTTTTGCACTTGTATTAGTGTGGAAAACCAATTTTCGCACTTGTGTTAGTGTTGAAAAACCACTTTTCACACTTGTGTTAGTGTTGAAAAACCACTTTTCGCACTTGTATTGGTGCAGGAAACCACTTTTGCACTTGTATTAGTGTGGAAAAACCACTTTTTGCACTTGTGATAGTGTTGAAAAACCACTATTCGCACTTGTGTTAGTGTTGAAAAACCACTTTTCACACTTGTGTTGGTGCAGGAACCCACTTTTGCACTTGTATTAGTGTGGAAAAACCACTTTTCGCACTTGTGTTAGTGTTGAAAAACCACTTTTCGCACTTGTGTTGGTGCAGGAAACCACTTTTGCACTTGTATTAGTGTGGAAAAACCACTTTTCGCACTTGTGTTAGTGTTGAAAAACCACTTTTCGCACTTGTGTTAGTGTTGAAAAAACACTTTTCGCACTTGTGTTGGTGCAGGAAACCACTTTTGCACTTGTATTAGTGTGGAAAAAACACTTTTCGCACTTGTGTTAGTGTTGAAAAACCACTTTTCGCACTTGTGTTGGTGCAGGAAACCACCTTTGCACTTGTATTAGTGTGGAAAAACACTTTTTGCACTTGTGATAGTGTTGAAAAACCACTTTTTGCACTTGTGTTAGTGTTGAAAAACCACTTTTCACACATGTGTTGGTGCAGGAAACCACTTTTGCACTTGTATTAATGTGGAAAAACCACTTTTCGCACTTGTGTTAGTGTTGAAAAACCACTTTTCGCACTTGTGTTAGTGTTGAAAAACCACTTTTCGCACTTGTGTTGGTGCAGGAAACCACTTTTGCACTTGTATTAGTGTGGAAAAACCACTTTTTGCACTTGTGATAGTGTTGAAAAAACACTTTTCGCACTTGTGTTAGTGTTGAAAAACCACTTTTCGCACTTGTGTTGGTGCAGGAAACCACTTTTGCACTTGTATTAGTGTGGAAAAACCACTTTTCGCACTTGTGTTAGTGTTGAAAAAACCACTTTTCGCACTTGTGTTAGTGTTGAAAAACCACTTTTCGCACTTGTGTTAGTGTTGAAAAACCACTTTTCGCACTTGTGTTGGTGCAGGAAACCACTTTTGCACTTGTATTAGTGTGGAAAAAACACTTTTTGCACTTGTGATAGTGTTGAAAAAACACTTTTCGCACTTGTGTTAGTGTTGAAAAACCACTTTTCGCACTTGTGTTGGTGCAGGAAACCACTTTTGCACTTGTATTAGTGTGGAAAAACCACTTTTCGCACTTGTGTTAGTGTTGAAAAAACCACTTTTCGCACTTGTGTTAGTGTTGAAAAACCACTTTTCGCACTTGTGTTAGTGTTGAAAAACCACTTTTCGCACTTGTGTTGGTGCAGGAAACCACTTTTGCACTTGTATTAGTGTGGAAAAAACACTTTTCGCACTTGTGATAGTGTTGAAAAACCACTTTTCGCACTTCTGTTAGTGTTGAAAAACCACTTTTTGCACTTGTGTTGGTGCAGGAAACCACTTTTGCGCTTGTATTAGTGTGGAAAAAACACTTTTTGCACTTGTGATAGTGTTGAAAAACCACTTTTCGCACTTGTGTTAGTGTTGAAAAACCACTTTTCGCACTTGTGTTGGTGCAGGAAACCACTTTTGCACTTGTATTAGTGTGGAAAAACCACTTTTTGCACTTGTGATAGTGTTGAAAAACCACTATTCGCACTTGTGTTAGTGTTGAAAAACCACTTTTCACACTTGTGTTGGTGCAGGAACCCACTTTTGCACTTGTATTAGTGTGGTAAAACCACTTTTCGCACTTGTGTTATTGTTGAAAAACCACTTTTCGCACTTGTGTTAGTGTTGAAAAACCACTTTTCGCACTTGTGTTGGTGCAGGAAACCACTTTTGCACTTGTATTAGTGTGGACAAACCACTTTTTGCACTTGTGATAGTGTTGAAAAACCACTATTCGCACTTGTGTTAGTGTTGAAAAACCACTTTTCACACTTGTGTTGGTGCAGGAACCCACTTTTGCACTTGTATTAGTGTGGTAAAACCACTTTTCGCACTTGTGTTAGTGTTGAAAAACCACTTTTCGCACTTGTGTTGGTGCAGGAAACCACTTTTGCACTTGTATTAGTGTGGAAAAAACCACTTTTCGCACTTGTGTTAGTGTTGAAAAACCACTTTTCGCACTTCTGTTAGTGTTGAAAAACCACTTTTCGCACTTGTGTTGGTGCAGGAAACCACTTTTGCACTTGTATTAGTGTGGACAAACCACTTTTTGCACTTGTGATAGTGTTGAAAAACCACTATTCGCACTTGTGTTAGTGTTGAAAAACCACTTTTCACACTTGTGTTGGTGCAGGAACCCACTTTTGCACTTGTATTAGTGTGGTAAAACCACTTTTCGCACTTGTGTTAGTGTTGAAAAACCACTTTTCGCACTTGTGTTGGTGCAGGAAACCACTTTTGCACTTGTATTAGTGTGGAAAAAACCACTTTTCGCACTTGTGTTAGTGTTGAAAAACCACTTTTCGCACTTCTGTTAGTGTTGAAAAACCACTTTTCGCACTTGTGTTGGTGCAGGAAACCACTTTTGCACTTGTATTAGTGTGGAAAAAACACTTTTCGCACTTGTGTTAGTGTTGAAAAACCACTTTTCGCACTTGTGTTAGTGTTGAAAAACCACTTTTCGCACTTGTGTTGGTGCAGGAAACCACTTTTGCACTTGTATTAGTGTGGCAAAACCACTTTTCGCACTTGTGTTAGTGTTGAAAAACCACTTTTCGCACTTGTGTTAGTGTTGAAAAACCACTTTTCGCACTTGTGTTAGTGTTGAAAAACCACTTTTCGCAGTTGTGTTGGTGCAGGAAACCACTTTTGCACTTGTATTAGTGTGGAAAAAACACTTATTGCACTTGTGATAGTGTTGAAAAACCACTTTTCGCACTTGTGTTAGTGTTGAAAAACCACTTTTCGCACTTGTGTTGGTGCAGGAAACCACTTTTGCACTTGTATTAGTGTGGAAAAACCACTTTTCACACTTGTGTTAGTGTTGAAAAACCACTTTTCGCACTTGTGTTAGTGTTGAAAAACTACTTTTCGCACTCGTGTTAGTGTTGAAAAACCACTTTTCGCACTTGTGTTGGTGCAGGAAACCACTTTTGCACTTGTATTAGTGTGGAAAAACCACTTTTCGCACTTGTGTTAGTGTTGAAAAGCCACTTTTCGCACTTGTGTTAGTGTTGAAAAACCACTTTTCACACTTGTGTTAGTGTTGAAAAACCACTTTTCGCACTTGTGTTGGTGCAGGAAACCACTTTTGCACTTGTATTAGTGTGGAAAAAACACTTTTCGCACTTGTGTTAGTGTTGAAAAACCACTTTTCGCACTTGTGTTAGTGTTGAAAAACCACTTTTCGCACTTGTGTTGGTGCAGGAAACCACTTTTGCACTTGTATTAGTGTGGAAAAAACACTTTTTGCACTTGTGATAGTGTTGAAAAACCACTTTTCGCACTTGTGTTAGTGTTGAAAAACCACTTTTCGCACTTGTGTTGGTGCAGGAAACCACTTTTGCACTTGTATTAGTGTGGAAAAACCACTTTTCGCACTTGTGTTAGTGTTGAAAAACCACTTTTCGCACTTGTGTTAGTGTTGAAAAACCACTTTTCGCACTTGTGTTGGTGCAGGAAACCACTTTTGCACATGTATTAGTGTGGAAAAACCACTTTTCGCAATTGTGTTAGTGTTGAAAAACCACTTTTCGCACTTGTGTTAGTGTTGAAAAACCACTTTTCGCAGTTGTGTTAGTGTTGAAAAACCACTTTTCGCACTTGTGTTAGTGTTGAAAAACCACTTTTCGCACTTGTGTTGGTGCAGGAAACCACTTTTGCACTTGTATTAGTGTGGAAAAAACACTTTTCGCACTTGTGTTAGTGTTGAAAAACCACTTTTCGCACTTGTGTTAGTGTTGAAAAACCACTTTTCGCACTTGTGTTGGTGCAGGAAACCACTTTTGCACTTGTATTAGTGTGGAAAAAACACTTTTTGCACTTGTGATAGTGTTGAAAAACCACTTTTCGCACTTGTGTTAGTGTTGAAAAACCACTTTTCGCACTTGTGTTGGTGCAGGAAACCACTTTTGCACTTGTATTAGTGTGGAAAAACCACTTTTCGCACTTGTGTTAGTGTTGAAAAACCACTTTTCGCACTTGTGTTAGTGTTGAAAAACCACTTTTCGCACTTGTGTTGGTGCAGGAAACCACTTTTGCACTTGTATTAGTGTGGAAAAACCACTTTTCGCACTTGTGTTAGTGTTGAAAAACCACTTTTCGCACTTGTGTTAGTGTTGAAAAACCACTTTTCGCACTTGTGTTAGTGTTGAAAAACCACTTTTCGCACTTGTGTTGGTGCAGGAAACCACTTTTGCACTTGTATTAGTGTGGAAAAAACACTTTTCGCACTTGTGTTAGTGTTGAAAAACCACTTTTCGCACTTGTGTTAGTGTTGAAAAACCACTTTTCGCACTTGTGTTGGTGCAGGAAACCACTTTTGCACTTGTATTAGTGTGGAAAAACACTTTTTGCACTTGTGATAGTGTTGAAAAACCACTTTTTGCACTTGTGTTAGTGTTGAAAAACCACTTTTTGCACTTGTGTTGGTGCAGGGAACCACTTTTGCACTTGTATTAGTGTGGAAAACCAATTTTCGCACTTGTGTTAGTGTTGAAAAACCACTTTTCACACTTGTGTTAGTGTTGAAAAACCACTTTTCGCACTTGTATTGGTGCAGGAAACCACTTTTGCACTTGTATTAGTGTGGAAAAACCACTTTTTGCACTTGTGATAGTGTTGAAAAACCACTATTCGCACTTGTGTTAGTGTTGAAAAACCACTTTTCACACTTGTGTTGGTGCAGGAACCCACTTTTGCACTTGTATTAGTGTGGAAAAACCACTTTTCGCACTTGTGTTAGTGTTGAAAAACCACTTTTCGCACTTGTGTTGGTGCAGGAAACCACTTTTGCACTTGTATTAGTGTGGAAAAACCACTTTTCGCACTTGTGTTAGTGTTGAAAAACCACTTTTCGCACTTGTGTTAGTGTTGAAAAAACACTTTTCGCACTTGTGTTGGTGCAGGAAACCACTTTTGCACTTGTATTAGTGTGGAAAAAACACTTTTCGCACTTGTGTTAGTGTTGAAAAACCACTATTCGCACTTGTGTTAGTGTTGAAAAACCACTTTTCGCACTTGTGTTGGTGCAGGAAACCACCTTTGCACTTGTATTAGTGTGGAAAAACACTTTTTGCACTTGTGATAGTGTTGAAAAACCACTTTTTGCACTTGTGTTAGTGTTGAAAAACCACTTTTCACACATGTGTTGGTGCAGGAAACCACTTTTGCACTTGTATTAATGTGGAAAAACCACTTTTCGCACTTGTGTTAGTGTTGAAAAACCACTTTTCGCACTTGTGTTAGTGTTGAAAAACCACTTTTCGCACTTGTGTTGGTGCAGGAAACCACTTTTGCACTTGTATTAGTGTGGAAAAACCACTTTTTGCACTTGTGATAGTGTTGAAAAAACACTTTTCGCACTTGTGTTAGTGTTGAAAAACCACTTTTCGCACTTGTGTTGGTGCAGGAAACCACTTTTGCACTTGTATTAGTGTGGAAAAACCACTTTTCGCACTTGTGTTAGTGTTGAAAAAACCACTTTTCGCACTTGTGTTAGTGTTGAAAAACCACTTTTCGCACTTGTGTTAGTGTTGAAAAACCACTTTTCGCACTTGTGTTGGTGCAGGAAACCACTTTTGCACTTGTATTAGTGTGGAAAAACCACTTTTCACACTTGTGATAGTGTTGAAAAAACACTTTTCGCACTTGTGTTAGTGTTGAAAAACCACTTTTCGCACTCGTGTTAGTGTTGAAAAACCACTTTTCGCACTTGTGTTGGTGCAGGAAACCACTTTTGCACTTGTATTAGTGTGGAAAAACCACTTTTCGCACTTGTGTTAGTGTTGAAAAGCCACTTTTCGCACTTGTGTTAGTGTTGAAAAACCACTTTTCGCACTTGTGTTAGTGTTGAAAAACCACTTTTCGCACTTGTGTTGGTGCAGGAAACCACTTTTGCACTTGTATTAGTGTGGAAAAAACACTTTTCGCACTTGTGTTAGTGTTGAAAAACCACTTTTCGCACTTGTGTTAGTGTTGAAAAACCACTTTTCGCACTTGTGTTGGTGCAGGAAACCACTTTTGCACTTGTATTAGTGTGGAAAAAACACTTTTTGCACTTGTGATAGTGTTGAAAAACCACTTTTCGCACTTGTGTTAGTGTTGAAAAACCACTTTTCGCACTTGTGTTGGTGCAGGAAACCACTTTTGCACTTGTATTAGTGTGGAAAAACCACTTTTCGCACTTGTGTTAGTGTTGAAAAACCACTTTTCGCACTTGTGTTAGTGTTGAAAAACCACTTTTCGCACTTGTGTTGGTGCAGGAAACCACTTTTGCACTTGTATTAGTGTGGAAAAACCACTTTTTGCACTTGTGTTAGTGTTGAAAAACCACTTTTCGCACTTGTGTTAGTGTTGAAAAACCACTTTTCGCACTTGTGTTAGTGTTGAAAAACCACTTTTCGCACTTGTGTTGGTGCAGGAAACCACTTTTGCACTTGTATTAGTGTGGAAAAAACACTTTTCGCACTTGTGTTAGTGTTGAAAAACCACTTTTCGCACTTGTGTTAGTGTTGAAAAACCACTTTTCGCACTTGTGTTGGTGCAGGAAACCACTTTGCACTTGTATTAGTGTGGAAAAACCACTTTTTGCACTTGTGATAGTGTTGAAAAACCACTATTCGCACTTGTGTTAGTGTTGAAAAACCACTTTTCACACTTGTGTTGGTGCAGGAACCCACTTTTGCACTTGTATTAGTGTGGAAAAACCACTTTTCGCACTTGTGTTAGTGTTGAAAAACCACTTTTCGCACTTGTGTTGGTGCAGGAAACCACTTTTGCACTTGTATTAGTGTGGAAAAACCACTTTTCGCACTTGTGTTAGTGTTGAAAAACCACTTTTCGCACTTGTGTTAGTGTTGAAAAAACACTTTTCGCACTTGTGTTGGTGCAGGAAACCACTTTTGCACTTGTATTAGTGTGGAAAAAACACTTTTCGCACTTGTGTTAGTGTTGAAAAACCACTTTTCGCACTTGTGTTGGTGCAGGAAACCACTTTTGCACTTGTATTAGTGTGGAAAAAACACTTTTCGCACTTGTGTTAGTGTTGAAAAACCACTTTTCGCACTTGTGTTAGTGTTGAAAAACCACTTTTCGCACTTGTGTTGGTGCAGGAAACCACTTTTGCACTTGTATTAGTGTGGAAAAACCACTTTTCGCACTTGTGTTAGTGTTGAAAAACCACTTTTCGCACTTGTGTTAGTGTTGAAAAACCACTTTTCGCACTTGTGTTAGTGTTGAAAAACCACTTTTCGCAGTTGTGTTGGTGCAGGAAACCACTTTTGCACTTGTATTAGTGTGGAAAAAACACTTATTGCACTTGTGATAGTGTTGAAAAACCACTTTTCGCACTTATGTTAGTGTTGAAAAACCACTTTTCGCACTTGTGTTGGTGCAGGAAACCACTTTTGCACTTGTATTAGTGTGGAAAAACCACTTTTCACAATTGTGTTAGTGTTGAAAAACCACTTTTCGCACTTGTGTTAGTGTTGAAAAACTACTTTTCGCACTCGTGTTAGTGTTGAAAAACCACTTTTCGCACTTGTGTTGGTGCAGGAAACCACTTTTGCACTTGTAATAGTGTGCCAAAACCACTTTTCGCACTTGTGTTAGTGTTGAAAAGCCACTTTTCGCACTTGTGTTAGTGTTGAAAAACCACTTTTCACACTTGTGTTAGTGTTGAAAAACCACTTTTCGCACTTGTGTTGGTGCAGGAAACCACTTTTGCACTTATATTAGTGTGGAAAAAACACTTTTTGCACTTGTGTTAGTGTTGAAAAACCACTTTTCGCACTTGTGTTAGTGTTGAAAAACCACTTTTCGCACTTGTGTTGGTGCAGGAAACCACTTTTGCACTTGTATTAGTGTGGAAAAAACACTTTTTGCACTTGTGATAGTGTTGAAAAACCACTTTTCGCACTTGTGTAAGTGTTGAAAAACCACTTTTCGCACTTGTGTTGGTGCAGGAAACCACTTTTGCACTTGTATTAGTGTGGAAAAACCACTTTTCGCACTTGTGTTAGTGTTGAAAAACCACTTTTCGCACTTGTGTTAGTGTTGAAAAACCACTTTTCGCACTTGTGTTGGTGCAGGAAACCACTTTTGCACATGTATTAGTGTGGAAAAACCACTTTTCGCAATTGTGTTAGTGTTGAAAAACCACTTTTCGCACTTGTGTTAGTGTTGAAAAACCACTTTTCGCAGTTGTGTTGGTGCAGGAAACCACTTTTGCACTTGTATTAGTGTGGAAAAAACACTTATTGCACTTGTGATAGTGTTGAAAAACCACTTTTCGCACTTGTGTTAGTGTTGAAAAACCACTTTTCGCACTTGTGTTGGTGCAGGAAACCACTTTTGCACTTGTATTAGTGTGGAAAAACCACTTTTCACACTTGTGTTAGTGTTGAAAAACCACTTTTCGCACTTGTGTTAGTGTTGAAAAACTACTTTTCGCACTCGTGTTAGTGTTGAAAAACCACTTTTCGCACTTGTGTTGGTGCAGGAAACCACTTTTGCACTTGTATTAGTGTGGAAAAACCACTTTTCGCACTTGTGTTAGTGTTGAAAAGCCACTTTTCGCACTTGTGTTAGTGTTGAAAAACCACTTTTCGCACTTGTGTTAGTGTTGAAAAACCACTTTTCGCACTTGTGTTGGTGCAGGAAACCACTTTTGCACTTGTATTAGTGTGGAAAAAACACTTTTCGCACTTGTGTTAGTGTTGAAAAACCACTTTTCGCACTTGTGTTAGTGTTGAAAAACCACTTTTCGCACTTGTGTTGGTGCAGGAAACCACTTTTGCACTTGTATTAGTGTGGAAAAAACACTTTTTGCACTTGTGATAGTGTTGAAAAACCACTTTTCGCACTTGTGTTAGTGTTGAAAAACCACTTTTCGCACTTGTGTTGGTGCAGGAAACCACTTTTGCACTTGTATTAGTGTGGAAAAACCACTTTTCGCACTTGTGTTAGTGTTGAAAAACCACTTTTCGCACTTGTGTTAGTGTTGAAAAACCACTTTTCGCACTTGTGTTGGTGCAGGAAACCACTTTTGCACTTGTATTAGTGTGGAAAAACCACTTTTTGCACTTGTGTTAGTGTTGAAAAACCACTTTTCGCACTTGTGTTAGTGTTGAAAAACCACTTTTCGCACTTGTGTTAGTGTTGAAAAACCACTTTTTGCACTTGTGTTGGTGCAGGAAACCACTTTTGCACTTGTATTAGTGTGGAAAAAACACTTTTCGCACTTGTGTTAGTGTTGAAAAACCACTTTTCGCACTTGTGTTAGTGTTGAAAAACCACTTTTCGCACTTGTGTTGGTGCAGGAAACCACTTTGCACTTGTATTAGTGTGGAAAAACCACTTTTTGCACTTGTGATAGTGTTGAAAAACCACTATTCGCACTTGTGTTAGTGTTGAAAAACCACTTTTCACACTTGTGTTGGTGCAGGAACCCACTTTTGCACTTGTATTAGTGTGGAAAAACCACTTTTCGCACTTGTGTTAGTGTTGAAAAACCACTTTTCGCACTTGTGTTGGTGCAGGAAACCACTTTTGCACTTGTATTAGTGTGGAAAAACCACTTTTCGCACTTGTGTTAGTGTTGAAAAACCACTTTTCGCACTTGTGTTAGTGTTGAAAAAACACTTTTCGCACTTGTGTTGGTGCAGGAAACCACTTTTGCACTTGTATTAGTGTGGAAAAAACACTTTTCGCACTTGTGTTAGTGTTGAAAAACCACTATTCGCACTTGTGTTAGTGTTGAAAAACCACTTTTCGCACTTGTGTTGGTGCAGGAAACCACCTTTGCACTTGTATTAGTGTGGAAAAACACTTTTTGCACTTGTGATAGTGTTGAAAAACCACTTTTTGCACTTGTGTTAGTGTTGAAAAACCACTTTTCACACATGTGTTGGTGCAGGAAACCACTTTTGCACTTGTATTAATGTGGAAAAACCACTTTTCGCACTTGTGTTAGTGTTGAAAAACCACTTTTCGCACTTGTGTTAGTGTTGAAAAACCACTTTTCGCACTTGTGTTGGTGCAGGAAACCACTTTTGCACTTGTATTAGTGTGGAAAAACCACTTTTTGCACTTGTGATAGTGTTGAAAAAATACTTTTCGCACTTGTGTTAGTGTTGAAAAACCACTTTTCGCACTTGTGTTGGTGCAGGAAACCACTTTTGCACTTGTATTAGTCTGGAAAAACCACTTTTCGCACTTGTGTTAGTGTTGAAAAAACCACTTTTCGCACTTGTGTTAGTGTTGAAAAACCACTTTTCGCACTTGTGTTAGTGTTGAAAAAACACTTTTCGCACTTGTGTTGGTGCAGGAAACCACTTTTGCACTTGTATTAGTGTGGAAAAAAAACACTTTTCGCACTTGTGTTAGTGTTGAAAAACCACTTTTCGCACTTGTGTTAGTGTTGAAAAACCACTTTTCGCACTTGTGTTAGTGTTGAAAAACCACTTTTCGCAGTTGTGTTGGTGCAGGAAACCACTTTTGCACTTGTATTAGTGTGGAAAAAACACTTATTGCACTTGTGATAGTGTTGAAAAACCACTTTTCGCACTTATGTTAGTGTTGAAAAACCACTTTTCGCACTTGTGTTGGTGCAGGAAACCACTTTTGCACTTGTATTAGTGTGGAAAAACCACTTTTCACAATTGTGTTAGTGTTGAAAAACCACTTTTCGCACTTGTGTTAGTGTTGAAAAACTACTTTTCGCACTCGTGTTAGTGTTGAAAAACCACTTTTCGCACTTGTGTTGGTGCAGGAAACCACTTTTGCACTTGTAATAGTGTGCCAAAACCACTTTTCGCACTTGTGTTAGTGTTGAAAAGCCACTTTTCGCACTTGTGTTAGTGTTGAAAAACCACTTTTCACACTTGTGTTAGTGTTGAAAAACCACTTTTCGCACTTGTGTTGGTGCAGGAAACCACTTTTGCACTTATATTAGTGTGGAAAAAACACTTTTTGCACTTGTGTTAGTGTTGAAAAACCACTTTTCGCACTTGTGTTAGTGTTGAAAAACCACTTTTCGCACTTGTGTTGGTGCAGGAAACCACTTTTGCACTTGTATTAGTGTGGAAAAAACACTTTTTGCACTTGTGATAGTGTTGAAAAACCACTTTTCGCACTTGTGTAAGTGTTGAAAAACCACTTTTCGCACTTGTGTTGGTGCAGGAAACCACTTTTGCACTTGTATTAGTGTGGAAAAACCACTTTTCGCACTTGTGTTAGTGTTGAAAAACCACTTTTCGCACTTGTGTTAGTGTTGAAAAACCACTTTTCGCACTTGTGTTGGTGCAGGAAACCACTTTTGCACATGTATTAGTGTGGAAAAACCACTTTTCGCAATTGTGTTAGTGTTGAAAAACCACTTTTCGCACTTGTGTTAGTGTTGAAAAACCACTTTTCGCAGTTGTGTTGGTGCAGGAAACCACTTTTGCACTTGTATTAGTGTGGAAAAAACACTTATTGCACTTGTGATAGTGTTGAAAAACCACTTTTCGCACTTGTGTTAGTGTTGAAAAACCACTTTTCGCACTTGTGTTGGTGCAGGAAACCACTTTTGCACTTGTATTAGTGTGGAAAAACCACTTTTCACACTTGTGTTAGTGTTGAAAAACCACTTTTCGCACTTGTGTTAGTGTTGAAAAACTACTTTTCGCACTCGTGTTAGTGTTGAAAAACCACTTTTCGCACTTGTGTTGGTGCAGGAAACCACTTTTGCACTTGTATTAGTGTGGAAAAACCACTTTTCGCACTTGTGTTAGTGTTGAAAAGCCACTTTTCGCACTTGTGTTAGTGTTGAAAAACCACTTTTCGCACTTGTGTTAGTGTTGAAAAACCACTTTTCGCACTTGTGTTGGTGCAGGAAACCACTTTTGCACTTGTATTAGTGTGGAAAAAACACTTTTCGCACTTGTGTTAGTGTTGAAAAACCACTTTTCGCACTTGTGTTAGTGTTGAAAAACCACTTTTCGCACTTGTGTTGGTGCAGGAAACCACTTTTGCACTTGTATTAGTGTGGAAAAAACACTTTTTGCACTTGTGATAGTGTTGAAAAACCACTTTTCGCACTTGTGTTAGTGTTGAAAAACCACTTTTCGCACTTGTGTTGGTGCAGGAAACCACTTTTGCACTTGTATTAGTGTGGGAAAACCACTTTTCGCACTTGTGTTAGTGTTGAAAAACCACTTTTCGCACTTGTGTTAGTGTTGAAAAACCACTTTTCGCACTTGTGTTGGTGCAGGAAACCACTTTTGCACTTGTATTAGTGTGGAAAAACCACTTTTTGCACTTGTGTTAGTGTTGAAAAACCACTTTTCGCACTTGTGTTAGTGTTGAAAAACCACTTTTCGCACTTGTGTTAGTGTTGAAAAACCACTTTTCGCACTTGTGTTGGTGCAGGAAACCACTTTTGCACTTGTATTAGTGTGGAAAAAACACTTTTCGCACTTGTGTTAGTGTTGAAAAACCACTTTTCGCACTTGTGTTAGTGTTGAAAAACCACTTTTCGCACTTGTGTTGGTGCAGGAAACCACTTTGCACTTGTATTAGTGTGGAAAAACCACTTTTTGCACTTGTGATAGTGTTGAAAAACCACTATTCGCACTTGTGTTAGTGTTGAAAAACCACTTTTCACACTTGTGTTGGTGCAGGAACCCACTTTTGCACTTGTATTAGTGTGGAAAAACCACTTTTCGCACTTGTGTTAGTGTTGAAAAACCACTTTTCGCACTTGTGTTGGTGCAGGAAACCACTTTTGCACTTGTATTAGTGTGGAAAAACCACTTTTCGCACTTGTGTTAGTGTTGAAAAACCACTTTTCGCACTTGTGTTAGTGGTGAAAAAACACTTTTCGCACTTGTGTTGGTGCAGGAAACCACTTTTGCACTTGTATTAGTGTGGAAAAAACACTTTTCGCACTTGTGTTAGTGTTGAAAAACCACTATTCGCACTTGTGTTAGTGTTGAAAAACCACTTTTCGCACTTGTGTTGGTGCAGGAAACCACCTTTGCACTTGTATTAGTGTGGAAAAACACTTTTTGCACTTGTGATAGTGTTGAAAAACCACCTTTTGCACTTGTGTTAGTGTTGAAAAACCACTTTTCACACATGTGTTGGTGCAGGAAACCACTTTTGCACTTGTATTAATGTGGAAAAACCACTTTTCGCACTTGTGTTAGTGTTGAAAAACGACTTTTCGCACTTGTGTTAGTGTTGAAAAACCACTTTTCGCACTTGTGTTGGTGCAGGAAACCACTTTTGCACTTGTATTAGTGTGGAAAAACCACTTTTTGCACTTGTGATAGTGTTGAAAAAACACTTTTCACACTTGTGTTAGTGTTGAAAAACCACTTTTCGCACTTGTGTTGGTGCAGGAAACCACTTTTGCACTTGTATTAGTCTGGAAAAACCACTTTTCGCACTTGTGTTAGTGTTGAAAAAACCACTTTTCGCACTTGTGTTAGTGTTGAAAAACCACTTTTCGCACTTGTGTTAGTGTTGAAAAAACACTTTTCGCACTTGTGTTGGTGCAGGAAACCACTTTTGCACTTGTATTAGTGTGGAAAAAACACTTTTCGCACTTGTGTTAGTGTTGAAAAACCACTTTTCGCACTTCTGTTAGTGTTGAAAAACCACTTTTTGCACTTGTGTTGGTGCAGGAAACCACTTTTGCACTTGTATTAGTGTGGAAAAAACACTTTTTGCACTTGTGATAGTGTTGAAAAACCACTTTTCGCACTTGTGTTAGTGTTGAAAAACCACTTTTCGCACTTGTGTTGGTGCAGGAAACCACTTTTGCACTTGTATTAGTGTGGAAAAACCACTTTTCGCACTTGTGTTAGTGTTGAAAAACCACTTTTCGCACTTGTGTTAGTGTTGAAAAACCACTTTTCGCACATGTGTTGGTGCAGGAAACCACTTTTGCACATGTATTAGTGTGGAAAAACCACTTTTCGCACTTGTGTTAGTGTTGAAAAACCACTTTTCGCACTTGTGTTAGTGTTGAAAAACCACTTTTCGCAGTTATGTTGGTGCAGGAAACCACTTTTGCACTTGTATTAGTGTGGAAAAAACACTTATTGCACTTGTGATAGTGTTGAAAAACCACTTTTCGCACTAGTGTTAGTGTTGAAAAACCACTTTTCGCACTTGTGTTGGTGCAGGAAACCACTTTTGCACTTGTATTAGTGTGGAAAAACCACTTTTCACACTTGTGTTAGTGTTGAAAAACCACTTTTCGCACTTGTGTTAGTGTTGAAAAACTACATTTCGCACTCGTGTTAGTGTTGAAAAACCACTTTTCGCACTTGTGTTGGTGCAGGAAACCACTTTTGCACTTGTATTAGTGTGGAAAAACCACTTTTCGCACTTGTGTTAGTGTTGAAAAGCCACTTTTCGCACTTGTGTTAGTGTTGAAAAACCACTTTTCGCAATTGTGTTAGTGTTGAAAAACCACTTTTCGCACTTGTGTTGGTGCAGGAAACCACTTTTGCACTTGTATTAGTGTGGAAAAAACACTTTTCGCACTTGTGTTAGTGTTGAAAAACCACTTTTCGCACTTGTGTTAGTGTTGAAAAACCACTTTTCGCACTTGTGTTGGTGCAGGAAACCACTTTTGCACTTGTATTAGTGTGGAAAAAACACTTTTTGCACTTGTGATAATGTTGAAAAACCACTTTTCGCACTTGTGTTAGTGTTGAAAAACCACTTTTCGCACTTGTGTTGGTGCAGGAAACCACTTTTGCACTTGTATTAGTGTGGAAAAACCACTTTTCGCACTTGTGTTAGTGTTGAAAAACCACTTTTCGCACTTGTGTTAGTGTTGAAAAACCACTTTTCGCACTTGTGTTGGTGCAGGAAACCACTTTTGCACTTGTATTAGTGTGGAAAAACCACTTTTCGCACTTGTGTTAGTGTTGAAAAACCACTTTTCGCACTTGTGTTAGTGTTGAAAAACCACTTTTCGCACTTGTGTTAGTGTTGAAAAACCACTTTTCGCACTTGTGTTGGTGCAGGAAACCACTTTTGCACTTGTATTAGTGTGGAAAAAAACACTTTTCGCACTTGTGTTAGTGTTGAAAAACCACTTTTCGCACTTGTGTTAGTGTTGAAAAACCACTTTTCGCACTTGTGTTGGTGCAGGAAACCACTTTTGCACTTGTATTAGTGTGGAAAAACACTTTTTGCACTTGTGATAGTGTTGAAAAACCCCTTTTTGCACTTGTCTTAGTGTTGAAAAACCACTTTTTGCACTTGTGTTGGTGCAGGAAACCACTTTTGCACTTGTATTAGTGTGGCAAAACCACTTTTCGCACTTGTGTTAGTGTTGAAAAACCACTTTTCGCACTTGTGTTAGTGTTGAAAAACCACTTTTCGCACTTGTATTGGTGCAGGAAACCACTTTTGCACTTGTATTAGTGTGGAAAAACCACTTTTTGCACTTGTGATAGTGTTGAAAAACCACTTTTCGCACTTGTGTTAGTGTTGAAAAACCACTTTTCGCCCTTGTGTTGGTGCAGGAAACCACTTTTGCACTTGTATTAGTGTGGAAAAACCTCTTTTTGCACTTGTGATAGTGTTGAAAAACCACTTTTCGCACTTGTGTTAGTGTTGAAAAACCACTTTTCGCACTTGTGTTGGTGCAGAAAACCACTTTTGCACTTGTATTAGTGTGGAAAAACCTCTTTTTGCACTTGTGGTAGTGTTGAAAAACCACTTTTCGCACTTGTGTTAGTGTTGAAAAACCACTTTTCGCACTTGTGTTGGTGCAGGAAACCACTTTTGCACATGTATTAGTGTGGAAAAACCACTTTTCGCACTTGTGTTAGTGTTGAAAAACCACTTTTCGCACTTGTGTTAGTGTTGAAAAACCACTTTTCGCAGTTGTGTTGGTGCAGGAAACCACTTTTGCACTTGTATTAGTGTGGAAAAACCACTTTTCGCACTTGTGTTAGTGTTGAAAAACCACTTTTCGCACTTGTGTTGGTGCAGGAAACCACTTTTCGCACTTGTGTTAGTGTTGAAAAACCACTTTTCGCAGTTGTGTTGGTGCAGGAAACCACTTTTGCACTTGTATTAGTGTGGAAAAAACACTTATTGCACTTGTGATAGTGTTGAAAAACCACTTTTCGCACTTGTGTTAGTGTTGAAAAACCACTTTTCGCACTTGTGTTGGTGCAGGAAACCACTTTTGCACTTGTATTAGTGTGGAAAAACTACTTTTCACACTTGTGTTAGTGTTGAAAAACCACTTTTCGCACTTGTGTTAGTGTTGAAAAACTACTTTTCACACTCGTGTTAGTGTTGAAAAACCACTTTTCGCACTTGTGTTGGTGCAGGAAACCACTTTTGCACTTGTATTAGTGTGGAAAAACCACTTTTCGCACTTGTGTTAGTGTTGAAAAGCCACTTTTCGCACTTGTGTTAGTGTTGAAAAACCACTTTTCGCACTTGTGTTAGTGTTGAAAAACCACTTTTCGCACTTGTGTTGGTGCAGGAAACCACTTTTGCACTTGTATTAGTGTGGAAAAACCACTTTTCGCACTTGTGTTAGTGTTGAAAAACCACTTTTCGCACTTGTGTTAGTGTTGAAAACCACTTTTTGCACTTGTGTTAGTGTTGAAAAGCCACTTTTCGCACTTGTGTTAGTGTTGAAAAAACCACTTTTCGCACTTGTGTTAGTGTTGAAAAACCACTTTTCGCACTTGTGTTGGTGCAGGAAACCACTTTTGCACTTGTATTAGTGTGAAAAAACACTTTCGCACTTGTGTTAGTGTTGAAAAACCACTTTTCGCACTTGTGTTAAGTGTTGAAAAACCACTTTTCGCACTTGTGTTGGTGCAGGAAACCACTTTTGCACTTGTATTAGTGTGGAAAAAACACTTTTCGCACTTGTGATAGTGTTGAAAAACCACTTTTCGCACTTGTGTTAGTGTTGAAAAACCACTTTTCGCACTTGTGTTGGTGCAGGAAACCACTTTTGCACTTGTATTAGTGTGGAAAAACCACTTTTCGCACTTGTGTTAGTGTTGAAAAACCACTTTTCGCACTTGTGTTAGTGTTGAAAAACCACTTTTCGCACTTGTGTTGGTGCAGGAAACCACTTTTGCACTTGTATTAGTGTGGAAAAACCACTTTTCGCACTTGTGTTAGTGTTGAAAAACCACTTTTCGCACTTGTGTTAGTGTTGAAAAACCACTTTTCGCACTTGTGTTAGTGTTGAAAAACCACTTTTCGCACTTGTGTTGGTGCAGGAAACCACTTTTGCACTTGTATTAGTGTGGAAAAAACACTTTTCGCACTTGTGTTAGTGTTGAAAAACCACTTTTCGCACTTGTGTTAGTGTTGAAAAACCACTTTTCGCACTTGTGTTGGTGCAGGAAACCACTTTTGCACTTGTATTAGTGTGGAAAAACACTTTTTGCACTTGTGATAGTGTTGAAAAACCCCTTTTTGCACTTGTGTTAGTGTTGAAAAACCACTTTTTGCACTTGTGTTGGTGCAGGGAACCACTTTTGCATTGTATTAGTGTGGAAAACCACTTTTCGCACTTGTGTTAGTGTTGAAAAACCACTTTTCGCACTTGTGTTAGTGTTGAAAAACCACTTTTCGCACTTGTATTGGTGCAGGAAACCACTTTTGCACTTGTATTAGTGTGGAAAAACCACTTTTCGCACTTGTGTTAGTGTTGAAAAACCACTTTTCGCACTTGTGTTAGTGTTGAAAAACCACTTTTCGCACTTGTGTTGGTGCAGGAAACCACTTTTGCACATGTATTAGTGTGGAAAAACCACTTTTCGCACTTGTGTTATTGTTGAAAAACCACTTTTCGCACTTGTGTTAGTGTTGAAAAACCACTTTTCGCAGTTGTGTTGGTGCAGGAAACCACTTTTGCACTTGTATTAGTGTGGAAAAAACACTTATTGCACTTGTGATAGTGTTGAAAAACCACTTTTCGCACTTGTGTTGGTGCAGGAAACCACTTTTGCACTTGTATTAGTGTGGAAAAACCACTTTTCACACTTGTGTTAGTGTTGAAAAACCACTTTTCGCACTTGTGTTAGTGTTGAAAAACTACATTTCGCACTCGTGTTAGTGTTGAAAAACCACTTTTCGCACTTGTGTTGGTGCAGGAAACCACTTTTGCACTTGTATTAGTGTGGAAAAACCACTTTTCGCACTTGTGTTAGTGTTGAAAAGCCACTTTTCGCACTTGTGTTAGTGTTGAAAAACCACTTTTCGCACTTGTGTTAGTGTTGAAAAACCACTTTTCGCACTTGTGTTGGTGCAGGAAACCACTTTTGCACTTGTATTAGTGTGGAAAAAACACTTTTCGCACTTGTGTTAGTGTTGAAAAACCACTTTTCGCACTTGTGTTAGTGTTGAAAAACCACTTTTCGCACTTGTGTTGGTGCAGGAAACCACTTTTGCACTTGTATTAGTGTGGAAAAAACACTTTTTGCACTTGTGATAGTGTTGAAAAACCACTTTTCGCACTTGTGTTAGTGTTGAAAAACCACTTTTCGCACTTGTGTTGGTGCAGGAAACCACTTTTGCACTTGTATTAGTGTGGAAAAACCACTTTTCGCACTTGTGTTAGTGTTGAAAAACCACTTTTCGCACTTGTGTTAGTGTTGAAAAACCACTTTTCGCACTTGTGTTGGTGCAGGAAACCACTTTTGCACTTGTATTAGTGTGGAAAAACCACTTTTCGCACTTGTGTTAGTGTTGAAAAACCACTTTTCGCACTTGTGTTAGTGTTGAAAAACCACTTTTCGCACTTGTGTTAGTGTTGAAAAACCACTTTTCGCACTTGTGTTGGTGCAGAAAACCACTTTTGCACTTGTATTAGTGTGGAAAAACCTCTTTTTGCACTTGTGGTAGTGTTGAAAAACCACTTTTCGCACTTGTGTTAGTGTTGAAAAACCACTTTTCGCACTTGTGTTGGTGCAGGAAACCACTTTTGCACATGTATTAGTGTGGAAAAACCACTTTTCGCACTTGTGTTAGTGTTGAAAAACCACTTTTCGCACTTGTGTTAGTGTTGAAAAACCACTTTTCGCAGTTGTGTTGGTGCAGGAAACCACTTTTGCACTTGTATTAGTGTGGAAAAACCACTTTTCGCACTTGTGTTAGTGTTGAAAAACCACTTTTCGCACTTGTGTTGGTGCAGGAAACCACTTTTCGCACTTGTGTTAGTGTTGAAAAACCACTTTTCGCAGTTGTGTTGGTGCAGGAAACCACTTTTGCACTTGTATTAGTGTGGAAAAACACTTATTGCACTTGTGATAGTGTTGAAAAACCACTTTTCGCACTTGTGTTAGTGTTGAAAAACCACTTTTCGCACTTGTGTTGGTGCAGGAAACCACTTTTGCACTTGTATTAGTGTGGAAAAACCACTTTTCACACTTGTGTTAGTGTTGAAAAACCACTTTTCGCACTTGTGTTAGTGTTGAAAAACTACTTTTCACACTCGTGTTAGTGTTGAAAAACCACTTTTCGCACTTGTGTTGGTGCAGGAAACCACTTTTGCACTTGTATTAGTGTGGAAAAACCACTTTTCGCACTTGTGTTAGTGTTGAAAAGCCACTTTTCGCACTTGTGTTAGTGTTGAAAAACCACTTTTCGCACTTGTGTTAGTGTTGAAAAACCACTTTTCGCACTTGTGTTGGTGCAGGAAACCACTTTTGCACTTGTATTAGTGTGGAAAAACCACTTTTCGCACTTGTGTTAGTGTTGAAAAACCACTTTTCGCACTTGTGTTAGTGTTGAAAAACCACTTTTCGCACTTGTGTTAGTGTTGAAAAGCCACTTTTCGCACTTGTGTTAGTGTTGAAAAACCACTTTTCGCACTTGTGTTGGTGCAGGAAACCACTTTTGCACTTGTATTAGTGTGGAAAAACCACTTTTCACACTTGTGTTAGTGTTGAAAAACCACTTTTCGCACTTGTGTTAGTGTTGAAAAACTACATTTCGCACTCGTGTTAGTGTTGAAAAACCACTTTTCGCACTTGTGTTGGTGCAGGAAACCACTTTTGCACTTGTATTAGTGTGGAAAAACCACTTTTCGCACTTGTGTTAGTGTTGAAAAGCCACTTTTCGCACTTGTGTTAGTGTTGAAAAACCACTTTTCGCACTTGTGTTAGTGTTGAAAAACCACTTTTCGCACTTGTGTTGGTGCAGGAAACCACTTTTGCACTTGTATTAGTGTGGAAAAAACACTTTTCGCACTTGTGTTAGTGTTGAAAAACCACTTTTCGCACTTGTGTTAGTGTTGAAAAACCACTTTTCGCACTTGTGTTGGTGCAGGAAACCACTTTTGCACTTGTATTAGTGTGGAAAAAACACTTTTTGCACTTGTGATAGTGTTGAAAAACCACTTTTCGCACTTGTGTTAGTGTTGAAAAACCACTTTTCGCACTTGTGTTGGTGCAGGAAACCACTTTTGCACTTGTATTAGTGTGGAAAAACCACTTTTCGCACTTGTGTTAGTGTTGAAAAACCACTTTTCGCACTTGTGTTAGTGTTGAAAAACCACTTTTCGCACTTGTGTTGGTGCAGGAAACCACTTTTGCACTTGTATTAGTGTGGAAAAACCACTTTTCGCACTTGTGTTAGTGTTGAAAAACCACTTTTCGCACTTGTGTTAGTGTTGAAAAACCACTTTTCGCACTTGTGTTAGTGTTGAAAAACCACTTTTCGCACTTCTGTTGGTGCAGAAAACCACTTTTGCACTTGTATTAGTGTGGAAAAACCTCTTTTTGCACTTGTGGTAGTGTTGAAAAACCACTTTTCGCACTTGTGTTAGTGTTGAAAAACCACTTTTCGCACTTGTGTTGGTGCAGGAAACCACTTTTGCACATGTATTAGTGTGGAAAAACCACTTTTCGCACTTGTGTTAGTGTTGAAAAACCACTTTTCGCACTTGTGTTAGTGTTGAAAAACCACTTTTCGCAGTTGTGTTGGTGCAGGAAACCACTTTTGCACTTGTATTAGTGTGGAAAAACCACTTTTCGCACTTGTGTTAGTGTTGAAAAACCACTTTTCGCACTTGTGTTGGTGCAGGAAACCACTTTTCGCACTTGTGTTAGTGTTGAAAAACCACTTTTCGCAGTTGTGTTGGTGCAGGAAACCACTTTTGCACTTGTATTAGTGTGGAAAAACACTTATTGCACTTGTGATAGTGTTGAAAAACCACTTTTCGCACTTGTGTTAGTGTTGAAAAACCACTTTTCGCACTTGTGTTGGTGCAGGAAACCACTTTTGCACTTGTATTAGTGTGGAAAAACCACTTTTCACACTTGTGTTAGTGTTGAAAAACCACTTTTCGCACTTGTGTTAGTGTTGAAAAACTACTTTTCACACTCGTGTTAGTGTTGAAAAACCACTTTTCGCACTTGTGTTGGTGCAGGAAACCACTTTTGCACTTGTATTAGTGTGGAAAAACCACTTTTCGCACTTGTGTTAGTGTTGAAAAGCCACTTTTCGCACTTGTGTTAGTGTTGAAAAACCACTTTTCGCACTTGTGTTAGTGTTGAAAAACCACTTTTCGCACTTGTGTTGGTGCAGGAAACCACTTTTGCACTTGTATTAGTGTGGAAAAACCACTTTTCGCACTTGTGTTAGTGTTGAAAAACCACTTTTCGCACTTGTGTTAGTGTTGAAAAACCACTTTTCGCACTTGTGTTAGTGTTGAAAAGCCACTTTTCGCACTTGTGTTAGTGTTGAAAAACCACTTTTCGCACTTGTGTTAGTGTTGAAAAACCACTTTTCGCACTTGTGTTGGTGCAGGAAACCACTTTTGCACTTGTATTAGTGTGGAAAAAACACTTTTCGCACTTGTGTTAGTGTTGAAAAACCACTTTTCGCACTTGTGTTAGTGTTGAAAAACCACTTTTCGCACTTGTGTTGGTGCAGGAAACCACTTTTGCACTTGTATTAGTGTGGAAAAAACACTTTTTGCACTTGTGATAGTGTTGAAAAACCACTTTTCGCACTTGTGTTAGTGTTGAAAAACCACTTTTCGCACTTGTGTTGGTGCAGGAAACCACTTTTGCACTTGTATTAGTGTGGAAAAACCACTTTTCGCACTTGTGTTAGTGTTGAAAAACCACTTTTCGCACTTGTGTTAGTGTTGAAAAACCACTTTTCGCACTTGTGTTGGTGCAGGAAACCACTTTTGCACTTGTATTAGTGTGGAAAAACCACTTTTCGCACTTGTGTTAGTGTTGAAAAACCACTTTTCGCACTTGTGTTAGTGTTGAAAAACCACTTTTCGCACTTGTGTTAGTGTTGAAAAACCACTTTTCGCACTTGTGTTGGTGCAGGAAACCACTTTTGCACTTGTATTAGTGTGGAAAAAACACTTTTCGCACTTGTGTTAGTGTTGAAAAACCACTTTTCGCACTTGTGTTAGTGTTGAAAAACCACTTTTCGCACTTGTGTTGGTGCAGGAAACCACTTTTGCACTTGTATTAGTGTGGATAAACACTTTTTGCACTTGTGATAGTGTTGAAAAACCCTTTTTGCACTTGTGTTAGTGTTGAAAAACCACTTTTTGCACTTGTGTTGGTGCAGGGAACCACTTTTGCACTTGTATTAGTGTGGAAAACCACTTTTCGCACTTGTGTTAGTGTTGAAAAACCACTTTTCGCACTTGTGTTAGTGTTGAAAAACCACTTTTCGCACTTGTATTGGTGCAGGAAACCACTTTTGCACTTGTATTAGTGTGGAAAAACCACTTTTCGCACTTGTGTTAGTGTTGAAAAACCACTTTTCGCACTTGTGTTAGTGTTGAAAAACCACTTTTCGCACTTGTGTTGGTGCAGGAAACCACTTTTGCACATGTATTAGTGTGGAAAAACCACTTTTCGCACTTGTGTTATTGTTGAAAAACCACTTTTCGCACTTGTGTTGGTGCAGGAAACCACTTTTGCACTTGTATTAGTGTGGAAAAAACACTTATTGCACTTGTGATAGTGTTGAAAAACCACTTTTCGCACTTGTGTTAGTGTTGAAAAACCACTTTTCGCACTTGTGTTGGTGCAGGAAACCACTTTTGCACTTGTATTAGTGTGGAAAAACCACTTTTCACACTTGTGTTAGTGTTGAAAAACCACTTTTCGCACTTGTGTTAGTGTTGAAAAACTACATTTCGCACTCGTGTTAGTGTTGAAAAACCACTTTTCGCACTTGTGTTGGTGCAGGAAACCACTTTTGCACTTGTATTAGTGTGGAAAAACCACTTTTCGCACTTGTGTTAGTGTTGAAAAGCCACTTTTCGCACTTGTGTTAGTGTTGAAAAACCACTTTTCGCACTTGTGTTAGTGTTGAAAAACCACTTTTCGCACTTGTGTTGGTGCAGGAAACCAGTTTTGCACTTGTATTAGTGTGGAAAAAACACTTTTCGCACTTGTGTTAGTGTTGAAAAACCACTTTTCGCACTTGTGTTAGTGTTGAAAAACCACTTTTCGCACTTGTGTTGGTGCAGGAAACCACTTTTGCACTTGTATTAGTGTGGAAAAAACACTTTTTGCACTTGTGATAGTGTTGAAAAACCACTTTTCGCACTTGTGTTAGTGTTGAAAAACCACTTTTCGCACTTGTGTTGGTGCAGGAAACCACTTTTGCACTTGTATTAGTGTGGAAAAACCACTTTTCGCACTTGTGTTAGTGTTGAAAAACCACTTTTCGCACTTGTGTTAGTGTTGAAAAACCACTTTTCGCACTTGTGTTGGTGCAGGAAACCACTTTTGCACTTGTATTAGTGTGGAAAAACCACTTTTCGCACTTGTGTTAGTGTTGAAAAACCACTTTTCGCACTTGTGTTAGTGTTGAAAAACCACTTTTCGCACTTGTGTTAGTGTTGAAAAACCACTTTTCGCACTTGTGTTGGTGCAGGAACCACTTTTGCACTTGTATTAGTGTGGAAAAAACACTTTTCGCACTTGTGTTAGTGTTGAAAAACCACTTTTCGCACTTGTGTTAGTGTTGAAAAACCACTTTTCGCACTTGTGTTGGTGCAGGAAACCACTTTTGCACTTGTATTAGTGTGGAAAAACACTTTTTGCACTTGTGATAGTGTTGAAAAACCCCTTTTTGCACTTGTGTTAGTGTTGAAAAACCACTTTTTGCACTTGTGTTGGTGCAGGAAACCACTTTTGCACTTGTATTAGTGTGGAAAAACCACTTTTCGCACTTGTGTTAGTGTTGAAAAACCACTTTTCGCACTTGTGTTAGTGTTGAAAAACCACTTTTCGCACTTGTATTGGTGCAGGAAACCACTTTTGCACTTGTATTAGTGTGGAAAAACCACTTTTTGCACTTGTGATAGTGTTGAAAAACCACTTTTCGCACTTGTGTTAGTGTTGAAAAACCACTTTTCGCCCTTGTGTTGGTGCAGGAAACCACTTTTGCACTTGTATTAGTGTGGAAAAACCTCTTTTTGCACTTGTGATAGTGTTGAAAAACCACTTTTCGCACTTGTGTTAGTGTTGAAAAACCACTTTTCGCACTTGTGTTGGTGCAGGAAACCACTTTTGCACTTGTATTAGTGTGGAAAAACCTCTTTTTGCACTTGTGATAGTGTTGAAAAACCACTTTTCGCACTTGTGTTAGTGTTGAAAAACCACTTTTCGCACTTGTGTTGGTGCAGGAAACCACTTTTGCACATGTATTAGTGTGGAAAAGCCACTTTTCGCACTTGTGTTAGTGTTGAAAAACCACTTTTCGCACTTGTGTTAGTGTTGAAAAACCACTTTTCGCAGATGTGTTGGTGCAGGAAACCACTTTTGCACTTGTATTAGTGTGGAAAAACCACTTTTCGCACTTGTGTTAGTGTTGAAAAACCACTTTTCGCACTTGTGTTGGTGCAGGAAACCACTTTTCGCACTTGTGTTAGTGTTGAAAAACCACTTTTCGCAGTTGTGTTGGTGCAGGAAACCACTTTTGCACTTGTATTAGTGTGAAAAAACACTTATTGCACTTGTGATAGTGTTGAAAAACCACTTTTCGCACTTGTGTTAGTGTTGAAAAACCACTTTTCGCACTTGTGTTTGTGCAGGAAACCACTTTTGCACTTGTATTAGTGTGGAAAAACCACTTTTCACACTTGTGTTAGTGTTGAAAAACCACTTTTCGCACTTGTGTTAGTGTTGAAAAACTACTTTTCGCACTCGTGTTAGTGTTGAAAAACCACTTTTCGCACTTGTGTTGGTGCAGGAAACCACTTTTGCACTTGTATTAGTGTGGAAAAACCACTTTTCGCACTTGTGTTAGTGTTGAAAAGCCACTTTTCGCACTTGTGTTAGTGTTGAAAAACCACTTTTCGCACTTGTGTTGGTGCAGGAAACCACTTTTGCACTTGTATTAGTGTGGAAAAACCACTTTTCGCACTTGTGTTAGTGTTGAAAAACCACTTTTTGCACTTGTGTTAGTGTTGAAAAACCACTTTGCGCACTTGTGTTAGTGTTGAAAAACCACTTTTCGCACTTGTGTTGGTGCAGGAAACCACTTTTGCACTTGTATTAGTGTGGAAAAACCACTTTTCGCACTTGTATTAGTGTGGAAAAACCACTTTTCGCACTTGTGTTAGTGTTGAAAAACCACTTTTCGCACTTGTGTTAGTGTTGAAAAACCACTTTTCGCACTTGTGTTAGTGTTGAAAAACCACTTTTCGCAGTTGTGTTGGTGCAGGAAACCACTTTTGCACTTGTATTAGTGTGGAAAAAACACCTTATTGCAATTGTGATAGTGTTGAAAAACCACTTTTCGCACTTGTGTTAGTGTTGAAAAACCACTTTTCGCACTTGTGTTGGTGCAGGAAACCACTTTTGCACTTGTGTTAGTGTTGAAAAACCACTTTTTGCACTTGTGTGGTGCAGGGAACCACTTTTGCACTTGTATTAGTGTGGAAAACCACTTTTCGCACTTGTGTTAGTGTTGAAAAACCACTTTTCGCACTTGTGTTAGTGTTGAAAAACCACTTTTCGCACTTGTATTGGTGCAGGAAACCACTTTTGCACTTGTATTAGTGTGGAAAAACCACTTTTCGCACTTGTGTTAGTGTTGAAAAACCACTTTTCGCACTTGTGTTAGTGTTGAAAAACCACTTTTCGCACTTGTGTTGGTGCAGGAAACCACTTTTGCACATGTATTAGTGTGGAAAAACCACTTTTCGCACTTGTGTTATTGTTGAAAAACCACTTTTCGCACTTGTGTTAGTGTTGAAAAACCACTTTTCGCAGTTGTGTTGGTGCAGGAAACCACTTTTGCACTTGTATTAGTGTGGAAAAAACACTTATTGCACTTGTGATAGTGTTGAAAAACCACTTTTCGCACTTGTGTTGGTGCAGGAAACCACTTTTGCACTTGTATTAGTGTGGAAAAACCACTTTTCACACTTGTGTTAGTGTTGAAAAACCACTTTTCGCACTTGTGTTAGTGTTGAAAAACTACATTTCGCACTCGTGTTAGTGTTGGAAAAACCACTTTTCGCACTTGTGTTGGTGCAGGAAACCACTTTTGCACTTGTATTAGTGTGGAAAAACCACTTTTCGCACTTGTGTTAGTGTTGAAAAGCCACTTTTCGCACTTGTGTTAGTGTTGAAAAACCACTTTTCGCACTTGTGTTAGTGTTGAAAAACCACTTTTCGCACTTGTGTTGGTGCAGGAAACCACTTTTGCACTTGTATTAGTGTGGAAAAAACACTTTTCGCACTTGTGTTAGTGTTGAAAAACCACTTTTCGCACTTGTGTTAGTGTTGAAAAACCACTTTTCGCACTTGTGTTGTGCAGGAAACCACTTTTGCACTTGTATTAGTGTGGAAAAAACACTTTTTGCACTTGTGATAGTGTTGAAAAACCACTTTTCGCACTTGTGTTAGTGTTGAAAAACCACTTTTCGCACTTGTGTTGGTGCAGGAAACCACTTTTGCACTTGTATTAGTGTGGAAAAACCACTTTTCGCACTTGTGTTAGTGTTGAAAAAACCACTTTTCGCACTTGTGTTAGTGTTGAAAAACCACTTTTCGCACTTGTGTTGGTGCAGGAAACCACTTTTGCACTTGTATTAGTGTGGAAAAACCACTTTTCGCACTTGTGTTAGTGTTGAAAAACCACTTTTCGCACTTGTGTTAGTGTTGAAAAACCACTTTTCGCACTTGTGTTAGTGTTGAAAAACCACTTTTCGCACTTGTGTTGGTGCAGAAAACCACTTTTGCACTTGTATTAGTGTGGAAAAACCTCTTTTTGCACTTGTGGTAGTGTTGAAAAACCACTTTTCGCACTTGTGTTAGTGTTGAAAAACCACTTTTCGCACTTGTGTTGGTGCAGGAAACCACTTTTGCACATGTATTAGTGTGGAAAAACCACTTTTCGCACTTGTGTTAGTGTTGAAAAACCACTTTTCGCACTTGTGTTAGTGTTGAAAAACCACTTTTCGCAGTTGTGTTGGTGCAGGGAAACCACTTTTGCACTTGTATTAGTGTGGAAAAACCACTTTTCGCACTTGTGTTAGTGTTGAAAAACCACTTTTCGCACTTGTGTTGGTGCAGGAAACCACTTTTCGCACTTGTGTTAGTGTTGAAAAACCACTTTTCGCAGTTGTGTTGGTGCAGGGAAACCACTTTTGCACTTGTATTAGTGTGGAAAAAACACTTATTGCACTTGTGATAGTGTTGAAAAACCACTTTTCGCACTTGTGTTAGTGTTGAAAAACCACTTTTCGCACTTGTGTTGGTGCAGGAAACCACTTTTGCACTTGTATTAGTGTGGAAAAACCACTTTTCACACTTGTGTTAGTGTTGAAAAACCACTTTTCGCACTTGTGTTAGTGTTGAAAAACTACTTTTCACACTCGTGTTAGTGTTGAAAAACACTTTTCGCACTTGTGTTGGTGCAGGAAACCACTTTTGCACTTGTATTAGTGTGGAAAAACCACTTTTCGCACTTGTGTTAGTGTTGAAAAGCCACTTTTTCGCACTTGTGTTAGTGTTGAAAACCACTTTTCGCACTTGTGTTAGTGTTGAAAAACCACTTTTCGCACTTGTGTTGGTGCAGGAAACCACTTTTGCACTTGTATTAGTGTGGAAAAACCACTTTTCGCACTTGTGTTAGTGTTGAAAAACCACTTTTCGCACTTGTGTTAGTGTTGAAAAACCACTTTTCGCACTTGTGTTAGTGTTGAAAAGGCCACTTTTCGCACTTGTGTTAGTGTTGAAAAACCACTTTTCGCACTTGTGTTGGTGCAGGAAACCACTTTTGCACTTGTATTAGTGTGGAAAAACCACTTTTCAGCACTTGTGTTAGTGTTGAAAACCACTTTTCGCACTTGTGTTAGTGTTGAAAAACTACATTTCGCACTCGTGTTAGTGTTGAAAAAACCACTTTTCGCACTTGTGTTGGTGCAGGAAACCACTTTTGCACTTGTATTAGTGTGGAAAAAACCACTTTTCGCACTTGTGTTAGTGTTGAAAAGCCACTTTTCGCACTTGTGTTAGTGTTGAAAAACCACTTTTCGCACTTGTGTTAGTGTTGAAAACCACTTTTCGCACTTGTGTTGGTGCAGGAAACCACTTTTGCACTTGTATTAGTGTGGAAAAAACACTTTTCGCACTTGTGTTAGTGTTGGAAAAACCACTTTTCGCACTTGTGTTAGTGTTGAAAAACCACTTTTCGCACTTGTGTTGGTGCAGGAAACCACTTTTGCACTTGTATTAGTGTGGAAAAAACACTTTTGCACTGTGATAGTGTTGAAAAACCACTTTTCGCACTGTGTTAGTGTTGAAAACCACTTTTCGCACTTGTGTTGGTGCAGAAACCACTTTGCACTTGTATTAGTGTGGAAAACCACTTTTCGCACTTGTGTTAGTGTTGAAAAACACTTTTCGCACTTGTGTTAGTGTTGAAAAACCACTTTTCGCACTTGTGTTGTGCAGGAAACCACTTTTGCACTTGTATTAGTGTGGAAAAACACTTTTCGCACTTGTGTTAGTGTTGAAAAACCACTTTTCGCACTTGTGTTAGTGTTGAAAAACCACTTTTCGCACTTGTGTTAGTGTTGAAAAACCACTTTTCGCAACTTCTGTTGGTGCAGAAAACCACTTTTGCACTTGTATTAGTGTGGAAAAACCTCTTTTTGCACTTGTAGGTAGTGTTGAAAAACCACTTTTCGCACTCTGTGTTAGTGTTGAAAAACCACTTTTCGCACTTGTGTTGGTGCAGGAAACCACTTTTGCACATGTATTAGTGTGGAAAAACCACTTTTCGCACTTGTGTTAGTGTTGAAAAACCACTTTTCGCACTTGTGTTAGTGTTGAAAACCACTTTTCGCAGTTGTGTTGGTGCAGGAAACCACTTTTGCACTTGTATTAGTGTGGAAAAACACTTTTCGCACTTGTGTAGTGTTGAAAAACCACTTTTCGCACTTGTGTTGTGCAGGAACCACTTTTCGCACTTGTGTTAGTGTTGAAAAACCACTTTTCGCAGTTGTGTTGGTGCAGGAAACCACTTTTGCACTTGTATTAGTGTGGAAAAACACTTATTGCACTTGTGATAGTGTTGAAAACCACTTTTCGCACTTGTGTTAGTGTTGAAAAACCACTTTTCGCACT